>NW_017307585.1:74066-116496 GCF_000935625.1 Nanorana parkeri | reverse complement strand
AGGAGCCACCCTAAAACAGGAATCAAATGATCAATGTGCTATATTTCATATTTTCCACCAAATAAAAGAGACCATTTTCAGGCTGTGTTCATTCCTGCTTTAGTTCTGCACTACTGGACTAAAGAAAAAGAACACTACTTTCTTATGTTATGGAGATGAGGGGAGGGTGAAATATTCTGTAGTACAGCAGGGCTGACAGCACTGCATGGGATTGTAGTGCAGAAGTGCAGAACATGGGTAAAATGTATGGTTTAAGGTTGGTTATATATGTACAGACCAGGCCTGAGTGTTCCATACAAAAGCCAATACATATCAGTATCCTTCCACCCATAAAGGTATTCAGGGTCTCTATGGTATGTTCAGAAATTAGAGTGTAATTTTAACCACTTGAGTACTAGCCTATATATGCCCTTTCATTACCAGGCTATTTTCATTTTTCACGCTGTGATAATTTGACTGACGATTAGCTCATCGTGCAGCCCTGTACCCAAATTGATTTTATTCATTTTTTTTAAACAGATAGAACTTTATTTTTGTGTTATTTATTAACCACTCTGTTTTTCTTAACTGTTTTTCCATATAAGTAAAAAACACCAGCATTGTGAATAAAACCTGATGTATTGCATTTCTTGAGGACCTAAAATGCACCAAAAATGGTTTCTTTTAGGACAAAGACTATACAGCGCAGCAGTCAGAGTACAGGGGTCATGACTATGTGATGTGCAGAACACCTTGCAGATTTAAGGGACCAGGAGTTACAGGCCTTTTACAGTGCTTTTCGGTAGTAAATGTCCCCTTAAATGTTGGTTCTCAGTGGTGGGTATCCCATGACATTGGTGGTCAGTGGTGTTTAACCAACAACATCAGTGGTCAAAAAGCCCCTTTTAAGGCCCATATTCATCCTGTAAACCCCCTGGTGCTCTGTGGTTCCCCTTGCTGATAAGTGTGCCCCCGTATGTGAGAACAGTTTAAGTTAGAGGAGTTTATTAAAAACAACAATGAACATAAATGCAATAAACAATGGAGAAAGTCCAGGGTGTTGTCAGTACCAAGCCAGGAGTCAGATGCCAAAACGGGTAGTCAGCCGAACCAAGTCAGGGAACAATGAGAGCAGAATAAATGGAAACAATAGCAAGAGTCAGGAACCAGAAGATCAGTCAGCCAGGGTCATACACGGAGAACAGGAACAACAGCAGCGCACTTGGTTGATCAGAACAAACACAAGGGTGGAGGCTGGATGGACAAACAGATGGTTAAATAGTGAGCTGGTGTTTGCATAATTAGAGATCACATCAGCTCTGTGCCATTTGTCTGTGATGTGAGCTGTTTAATGACAGCTCAATCTCAGACACTTAATAGGTGCACTGGCCCCCTGTGCCTTATTTCTGCAGAGCCATTTATAAACAGCACTTCCGAAAAACACATCCGCCTCCCAATAATTTTTTTTATAATACAGAGGTAGGCAGGTGGTTAAAAGTTCACTGTTTAAAAATTAATGATCTTTGGAAGGTTCCAAAATATTTCAGTTACAGGTGGTGGGCACCTGTTGGCTTTTTATATCTGTTGAGGGCACCAACAGCAAGGTTATTGTGCAGTAATTCCTGGCCCCGTTGCTGTCCACCTTGGATATTGTCAAGTGTTTCCTTTCCTTTGCTGCTAGGTTTTTTGAGCTGAGCTGAGCTGAACTGCTAAGAGAAACTACTTCTGTTTGTGCTGTGAACTATGGGGATGTGTCTGCAGCTACAGAGGTAAGGGTTGTTTTCAAACTCATTTGTTAAGAAACTGTAAACATTTAAATAGTTATAGCCTAAACATGGTTACACATGTAGGCCACATATGTACGTTATCTTGCCCTGGTCTTTTCATGGCAGTTTTGGGAACAGGACTTTATTTCATGCAGAGGGATTAATGATATTGCAGTGAGTGCTTCATCCCTATGGACAGGCATTGAGTAAAATGTGGCCTTGGCATGCAGATCCCACCAGCTAAGAAAATGTTGCAAGCCCAAAAGTACATTGGCACAGTGGTCTTATTAATTTAAGATATTTATTAATTTAAATATTAAAACAAAGTATGTCATAGTAGTAGCATAATAGGGTCCTTCAAAATAATATAGCACCATTTTGGATCAATGACAATGTTTTTTTTTCAAGCCAGGAGCAACTTCTTCCTGTTTTTTATTTATATACAGGATTTATAGCCAACAGTTTGCAAAGCGTTTACAATATATGGGGAAACAGTACAATTACAATACCATACAAAAGGATTAGACAGATGTTTGTTGAAATAATGCTCTGAAAGTAATGTTATGTTGCTTTTGGGTTCCTACAGTGCAGCTAAAGGATGTACGCTGTAAAGTAAAGCATTGACACAGCAAAGTATGATTCACTTTCTTTTGCACTTTTCTAATGTCATAAGTAGGACATGATCGCAGAGGAACGGGGGAGGCGGCATTGCAGCCTAATGTCACCCCATGACCCCTATCTTGATTAAAACTACTGATGCTGGTTTAGGCTTTGCATTTTTCAGAATGTAGGTCTAGGCCCCAAGAAAGCCTGTGTAATGATACATATGAGCACCAACACAAGTTTTATTATCATTACATTTCATAAGACGTTGCCCAAGCCTCATAGGATACAACATTATAGATGTTTTGTAACTACAGTAAACTCTGTTATCCGGTATTCAACTAAACAGAACTCTCACCTAACCATAATGGTTAGATCTGCTGATCTGCGGCATGTATTTTCCTGGAAACGATTGTGTGCCTATTTGTCTTAGATTGTTTTAAGTGTGTCTATATTTGCTTTTGATTATTGCATTTCAATATTAATATGAAATCGATACAGAGTCTTTGGTATGGTATGGTATAGGGTATGGCATTAGTTAGACCTATTTTTTATAGAAACTCTGACGCAACTAGAAACTACATTTATCTGGAATCTACCAATCCCTGTGGATGCTGGATAACGTGGAGTTAACTGTATCTGGTTAAATCTCCTGTTAGTTAAAAAATTCATTAAGCAGACAGTTTCAAATATCAAATGTTGCATTCCTCAAGATGTCAGTGCTTCATCTAGACACACAACCGACCGATAAAAGTATAAAACGTCGACTATATGCAAGCAGAGTTGATAGAGTTTTTACTGTTATTTGTGAAGTTGAAAAAGTATATTCTATTTTTTTTTCAGGTTTTTTTTTTAATTCAAATTAATTTACTATTTCATAATCTCATAAATTTTATATTGTTGGCCTTAAAGAAAAGTGTTCTTTTAGTAGATGAATGCAAAAGATTCCCAAGACAATATCTAACAATAAACATGTCCTTAAAACAGAGAACACTCTTGGGAGTCAACTGTTAATTTATTCTAAATTAAGCATGCTCTAATTATACTTTATGGTAAACTCCATAATACATGCTTCACAATCCAGAGCTCTGTAAGAGCATGAAAAAAGGACATAAATCAGACACAGCACAGTTTTATTAAAACCTTTATTGATTATGTGCATTTTTCATACAAAGTGAATACATATGGAGATGCTGTTATTTTTCTATTAATCGTCTGACATTGTTTTCCAGCAGTCACCAGTCAAAAAGTCCTGGGAACACAGGCTGCAGTAGAAGCCCTTATAGTAATACATGTTCCCTAAACATCTATCTATATAGTTCATATGTTATGTGTACTGTTATAGTAATGTACTGACTATGCTGACAGCTCTCCTGCTGCCTGTCCTTGACACATACTTTATGATCAATCACACATATTGTCACACATATTGTCATACTTTTTTTTCACATTTAAATATTTATTAAGAAAATTCCAAATTTACAAATGACAATAACAGAGACACAAGATACAGGTAAATGAGTCCCATGAAGGTATTGGTAGCTTTAACAACAACAACAACAAATCTTGAAGGAGGGTATCTAGAGTTTCAATGCAATACCGGGAACAGAGTCGCTAATGGACTGGATGATGATAAGTCCGGTAAGACCTCCAAAGAGTAGGAGTGTTCTGTTATCGAGCAACAAACAATAAAAAGTAACTAAAAAAAGGAAAAGAAAAAGCATAAAATACAATTTTTAAAAAAGAGGAGGAAAATAATTCAAAGGGAAAAAAAGAAAAGTGTCCCAGGGGGTGGTCGGAGGGAAGGGGTGAGTAGGAAGATATCCAGGGAAAAGTCAAATAGTGATTAAACGTGGGTCAAATCGAGGAGGTAAATAATGTTGGATCCAAGGTGGCCAAATGGCTTAAAATTTTGCCATGCTACTAGCTAGTTTGGCTGTACGTTTTTCAAGTGTCATGGCCCAAGAGACGCTGTTCTTTACATTAGATATATTTAGAGATGGTGTTTTCCATGATTTAGCGATTTCTCTTTTAGCTGCTGATAGCACATGTAAGCAAAGTTTAAAGCTCCTATTGGGGAGAGAGTCAGGTCACCAGTTGAGGAGGGTTAAAGCTAGGTCTTTATTACAGGTATGCCTATTAGGACAGAAAGGATACAGAATATTTGATCCCAACAGTTTGAAGAGATCGGACAATGCCACCAGATGTGAGCATGGGAACCTGAGTCAACACATCCTCGAACTCACATATTGTCATACTTTAATATCAATGACACATATTATCACAGTTGACAATATTGCAAAAACAAGATAATTGTTCATGCAATCCATCGACAAAAAACATAGGGGTCTATTCCCTACGCTGCTGTAGGCAGCCGAGTGAATAACCGATCCGAAATGAAATGAGCCGAACGCTGTTCGGCTATTCACTTCAGGCTTGTACTGCTGAGGGGACCTGATGGAGAACTTCAGGTCCCCTCTGCTGATTGACAGCAGCAGTGAGGGGTCCTGATGGAGAACTTCAGGTCCCCTCTGCTGGCTGACAGCAGCAGTGGGCAGGTGCAATAGCTAGTTTGCTATCGGCTATTGCAAAGTGAAATAGCCAATAGGAATCTAGCTATGCATCCCTATGGTGTTTTTTTTATTTTTTTTATTCTGACGACAGCCAACGGCTCTGATGTCAGAAGAAAAAAAAAGACAATAGAGCAGGGAAAGGTTTACTCTGCTCGATCTGTTATGAAGGACCATGTCCCTGTTGTGGTGTCCAAGGTCCTGTAGCACACCTTACCGGAACTCACATAAGCAAAAGTGGGTGCTCGCAGTGACTGCAGATGGCGCTGCATCAAGCAAAGTCTGTTGTAGAAAAATGTCGCCAGCATGACAAACACGTCAATTTTAGTGAATCTTCATCTTTTATTGCCAGAAGTCACTTAAAGTTAAATCAAGCGCTTTCGGGGGCGTGCAGGGTCCCCTTCATAAGGCTTAAAGTGAAAGTGTCTCCCAGTTGTCACACAGTCCCAGCTCTGCATTGTCATACTGTCCCATGTTCTCCCTATATTGAAAGCAAGTGGCCATTTCAAAACACACTATGTAAGCATGTTTCACCCTTGCCACTTCAGGAAATCAGGAGGAGGCTTCAAACAGTCTGCAGGAGATTAGCAGCACTCATACTGTATGTAACCAAGGTTGAAAAAAAAAGGTGAAAACAAGTACTTCATATAAAACAGGCAATGATGTATGATACACAATTCTTTAAAACAAGCCCTCAGTGACTTCTGTAGCTGCAGACAGCGTGAAGCATTTTCATTCACAAAGTTCAAAGCAGAAGCACTGAAGTCTTTCAAGTCAGGTCTCAGCTCTCTGATCTCTCCCCTCGTCCTGTGCACCTGCTCTGTGTTTACATCTGATATTAAAAGGCTGGCAGGCTGCCAACCAACTACTGTAAAGGTGCCCATACACTGTGCGATTATCGCATGCGCACACTGCCCGTTCAGCATTGCGGTCATCGGAAGCCCACCCCTCAGCGGGGCGGGCTTGCGATGATCGCTAGTACGATCTGCCTGTCCAAGATGGGCAGATTCTACGTTTTTTTAATTACTTTACAACCATCGCAAGACTAAGGTCTTTGCGATGGTTGTAAAGTGTAAGGCCACCTTCAGGGAGGAACAGAGTGAGCTGAGCTGCTGAAAGTGAAAGTGCTTTTGTTGTAAACATTGATTAATTACTCCACAGTGCCTATAGCTACAAATGTATCTTAGGGCTTGTTTTAAAGCTCATGTACTGATTGTCAAAATATGTAAATATTCAAATGTCCATAACCTGGCCACAGTAACACTTTAAGCAAAGGCAGATTTGCAGGAATGGGCATTGTACAGAACATAACAACTAAGGTGCCCATCACACACACATTGTTGTAGTTTTACTGATGTCAGACACAAACCATGGGGCCCTTCACCTTTTGTAGGTGAGAAACCTAGGTGACTCTTATGCACCATCCACAAAACTGCAAGCCTGTGCCACACACAGGATACACATCTTTTTGAGCATGTACTGTTTATTTCAATGACCCTGTATACTCGTTATTAACAAACAAAAAGCTAAGTGTCTTATAGGTTCTAAATACTGATTGTTATTATTAATATTATTATTTTTAACTAACACGCATTTGTTAATCTGATGTACATACTGCTGTTTCCATGTATGAGCACTGGCATCGTTAATCTGGCCGTGTTGCTCTCCATGCACTCAGACCATTTTCTATTACAGCTGCAGTCTTAACTAACAATCAGCAATCAATCAGTTCTGGATCATGTGATCATCATGAAAGCTATTATCGTAATTATTATTTTTATTAATATTATTATTATACAGGATTTGTATAGCACCAACAGTTTGTGCAGCGCTTTACAATTTAAGGGAGAAGCAGATTACAGTTGCAATACAATTCAAAACAAGATGGTTAGTAGGGCCCTGCCCACAAGATCTTACAATCTAAAAGGGATGTGCAAGTGATACAAAAGGTTATAGCTGTGTGAGAATGAGTTGTTTGAGAATGTAATAGTTCAGCGGTGAGATAGAGGTGGGATAGACTTCCCTGCAGAGATGAGTTTTCAGGGATCTTCTAAAGACAGACAGATTGGGAGATAGCTGGACAGGTTGGGCAAAGGTGTTCTAGAGGATGGGAAAGAGTCTGGAGAATTCTTGGAGGCACGCATGGGAGGAGTTAACAAGGGTGCTAGAGAGCAGTAAGTCTTAGGAGGAGTTGAAAGGATGGTTAGGGTAATACTTTAAGACAAGGTTGGAAATATACAGTAGTTGGGTGCCGAGTTTTGGATTTCTCTGTAAATGGTCGGTAGTTTTTTTAACTTATTCTTTGGGTGATTGGAAGCCAGTGAAGAGATTGGCAAAGCGGGGTTGCACATACTGAGTGGTTGGCGAGGTGATTGAGTCTGATAGCAGCATTCATGATAGACTGAAGGAAGAATACTATGTACAGTTAGGCTAATAAGGAGGGAGTTGCAATAGTCAAGATGAGAGATAACAAGTGAGTGGATTAATAGCATTTTGGTTTAATTGGTTACGGAGGGGTGTATTTTGGAGATGTTACGAAGGTGAAGGCGGCAGGATTTGAATAGTTATCGGATGTGGGGCTGAAAGGTGAGGTCAGGGTCCAGGATTACACCTAGCACCTTGGCATGGGGGGAGGGCGGGAAGATTAGTTGAGCTTTCAATCACAATGGAGGAGTTGGGGGGAGGTGCATGAGGGGGGAAATACCATTAACTCAGTTATTAAAAGCTTATGCTTTAAGAAGAGGTGTAACATCTGGACTGATATGTAAGTTAGTGAATTAGTGATGCACAAGGACACTGTAGGGGTGAGCTGTGGAGAGAGATATATTTGAGTGTCATCCGCATAGAGATGCAATTGGAAACCCTGAGAAGTTATCAACTGACCAAGGGAGGAGGTGTACATAGAAAAGAGAAGGGGTCGGAACACAGAGCCTTGGGGAGGATGTAGATTTGTAAGTCACACTAAAGGAGCACTTAGATAGGTAAGAGGAAAACCATGAGAGAGCAGAGTCTTGGAGGCCAAGCGAGTGGAGTTTTTTGAGGAGCAGTGGGTTGTCAACTGTGTCATAAGCAGCTGAAAGGTCTAGTAGCAAGAGTAAGGAATAGTGGCCATTGTTTTTACCAGTCAGTAAGTGATTACTGAGTTTTAGGAGGGCAGTTTCAGAGGAGTATTGTGGGTTAAACCCAGACTTTAAACGGCCAAGGAGGTTGTTATCAGTGAGATGGTAGATCAGGTGGTTGTAGATTAGATGTTCTAGAAGTTTGGAGGTGAATGGGAGAATAGGAGTAAGGATATTGGTCTGAGATTGCTCAGGTTGGTGGGGTCCAGTGAGGGTTTTTTTCAGTATGGGGGTGACCAGTGCATGTTTTAGAGGGGAGGAAAGGATAGCAGTAGAGAAGGAAAGATTGAAGATGAGAGTAAGAGAGTGTAGGATAGAGTAAAAGGGTGACCAGAGGAGTGGTGAGAGAACAGGGTCCAGGGAGCGTGTGGTGAGGCAGATGTCAAAGAAAAGCTTTGCATACTCCTCTGTACTGACAAGGCCAAAGGAGGAAAGTGACAAATGGAGGAGAGTGACCAAAATAAGTCTGTTTGGCAACATATAGGGAAGAATTATATGTTAGGCGGGCCGCTTTATACAGGGTGAACTTTTGCAGGGGCCTAGTTTTATACCACACTCACACAAGAGCACAGCTATGTCTTTTAAGTTTTTTGGTATATTCTGTTTGCCATGGTTGTAGTGGTTGCAGCTTAAGTCTGCATGTAGTGAGAGGTGCCTCTGTGTCTAGGTAGGATGAGAGCTGTTAGGGCAGGACAGGGGTGAAATTTCGTAGAGAGAAAGCTAGGAAATTCTGATCACATAAGGTTTGTTAGCAAACAAACATTCCCTATCTCCAGCTGTCACAGTATTTATTTCTGTGTGCACTCTCTATGCAGAAATACAGGTTTTAAATAACACAGAAAAGTAATTATGTTTTCCACTTGTTGGCCTATAATGAAAAACTGAGCATGGTATTCATTAAAAAGTGTACCAAATAAAAGCCTTATATGTTTGTTTTTTTTGCAGAAATAATGTTTATTGAGTTTATCACAAACGTAAAAAATAAACAGCATACAAAGTAAAACAACATACAAAGGCAACGTCAGAAGGCCGAACTCGGTAATGGTAGCAGAGCTGTAGACTATAACAACCACCTCAGACATGTACATGACATTGTGCCCAGGTACGAGCCGTACCTCCGCTCCAAGTCCTGTCCCCGACGTGGGAATTCCAGACTGTTAAAACTCTCCCCTGAGGGGCGTGGTTTGGCCGCAGACTAATATGGCCGCTTGAACCGGAGCTGAGCATCGGGATCCATTACTATAGCAACTCCCTGCTAGCTGAGACACCAGTCGGTACTATATTAACACTCACCGGAGTGCCGATATCCCTGCTGACATGTCCAAAGGAAAAACAAAGTCCAAGGGTCCCAGGAGACTTACAGATTTCTATCCGAGGACACCAGCCTCAGGTAAACAAAATGGAGCCTCATCAGCAGGGGTAAGAGTTCAACCTCATTACCGCTCCACTGACAGCGATGAGTCAGCGATGGAGGATAACACAGCTGATCAGCTGTCATGCCAGAGCTCACCTCCGGGAACATAAATTCAATACAGATTGGGGCTGCTGGTTGACTGACAAACGTTGTAGCTCTGGAATGGTGTGAAGGAATTTTCTACCTCAAGCGGGTCATGCTAGCACAGTTCTTCTGAGGCAAATGTGTCTTATACAGCATCCCCCTCTTCCCATATGTATATGATCTCTGCACCACTTAGACTTTTTCAGATCCAATAATTTGCAGCTGTAGTAAGTTAATAGTATAAATAATACTTTATCATTGTATTGCCAAGATTGGTTATTACTTATGTTATCCCTTGTTCTCCCCTTTTCCCTTAGAGTGTTACACCTTCCCCCCCCTTTTTTTTCCCCCTCCCCACCCCAAAGCTTTATGTCGCTTTCTGACCCATGTACTAGCAAAGATTTGTACACCACTTGCATAATAATTGCTACTTTACTTCGCTTTTATGATAGGAGCCTTATTTTTTTTGAATTAATTGTACTAATTTGTTTGGACCCTAGCATTGTAAGGGCCCACTGGCTTCTCAGGATTGGCTTATGACACACCTATGCAAATATTGGGCCTTTGGCCATGTATTCTTTTGTTATTTTGTCCTCTGCCACATTATATTGTATGGGTCTTGCAACTGTGATTTTCATCACCTGTATTGTGAAAAATGTTGAATAAAAACTATGGTTAAAAAAAAGCTCTCCCCTGCAAGGAGGTCAACGTTATGGAGTCTGGTCCGAATCTGGGTCTCCCTCATCAAGGCAACCAACACCACATAACACCACAAGACAAGTGGACAACAGGGGGGGTACAAAGACACACAGAAACACAGGAGAGGGGGAAAGAAGGGGAGAGAAGAAAGGAGAAGGGGGGTAGATGATGATTGCGTGGTCAAGAAGGGTGGATCATGCATTTATATCAGTGTCTTAAACTCATCCGTTGTCATAAACATTAGCCATGGCCTCCATCTGGACTGGAATGCCTCAGACCTGTCCAGCCGTTCGGCAATCAGTTCCTCGGATCTCATTAGTCGGCACATTTCCGCGGACCATTCCCCCAGTGTTGGAATCACCTGGGAGTTCCAATGTCTCGGGATCAATGCCCTAGCGGAATTAACAAAGAATCGTAAGAGAGACTTCTTTGCCCGAGAGATGGATCCCAGAAATACCGACAGTATTGCCATCTGAGGTGTGAGATGGAGATTGCTGGCAGACATTCTTGAGTACACGTGTGAGATGGTTCGCCAGAAGTGGACGATCAGAGGGCAGCTCCACCAGATATGTGTCAACGTTCCTACCCCTGTGAGGCACCTCCAGCAGGTGTCCGGTAGAGAGGGAAAAATCTGATGCACCCTAGCCGGGGCTCTGTACCACCTAGTCAAGAGTTTGTAGTTGCGCTCCTGCACCGCTGAGGACATGCAGAGACTATAGGTGAAGCAGAAGCATTTCCGCCTTTCCTCCTCGGAAAGGACCGGGAAATGATTCCCCTTCGGGCCCACATGATTTGATGTTCTGATGAAGGGGCGTGCCCCGGAAACGCGTTAACGTCACCACTACACTGGTATCACCTAGTGGACATCTCACTGCTTGTCAGTCCTCACCTTATGACTTTGTGACACTCATGTTTGTGAGTATGATTCGGTTTTTTATTGATGTTTATTGAAATAAAAGTGATCTGCACCAGGAAAGGCGCCCCTTTTGTGCTTATTTCCTAGATTTCCAGCTTTCCCGGCTTCTTTGGGGCAGCATCCTGCAGTATGCCTAAAAGCAATTCCCATTAAGGACTGACAGTCCGTGGCGCTTCACTGTTTTTACTTTGTTACTAGTCCCTGGAAGATGTATGAAGGAGCCGTCGCTTCCCAACACAGGAACCTACGTACCCCGCATCCAGGGGGGAACTCCGGATGTGCCAGGACAGGGGTCATCAAACCCCTGGACGCTGCTAGTTTGTATTTGATCCCACACCTTGAGCACTGGGGTGAGAAAGAAGGGTAGCGTAGAACTAGAGGGCCGTTGCTGGGGTGGTAGCCAGGGGAGATCCGTGAGAGGTGATGGGGATAGTTCCCGCTCCAGAGAAACCCAAAGAGCCGGATCCCTGGTGTCAAACCAGTCCACCAGATGTGATAAGTGAGTGGCTCTATAGTATACCTCCAGTTTCGGGAGCGCACCCCCACCTCTTTCCTTCCTCATTGTTAGGACCGTATACCGTATCCTTGGTTTGCGGCACCTCCATATGTAACGTATGGTGGCCGAGCGCAATCTGTTAAAAAAAGCCTTATATGTTATTAAAAAACTGTGAAATATAAAATTATTTTGGTAGACACATTAGTCATAGGGTTATTTTCAGAATAACTGTAGTACATTGCCGCTGCTAAATTTAGTGTGAGGGTCTATGAATCAATGACCTCTGGTCATGAAGCAAGGAAAATAAAAAGAATAATCACCACAATGCTATTTTATCAGCTACTATGCTTTTATGGTTAATTTTATTTTTTTCAGTCCCACAGAAATAATAGACATTAATAGGTTAAGAAGTTCATGATGTTTTCTAAGTTCATGTCAAAGTGAGGTATATGAAAAATGTAAATACATTTTTTGCTCTGAAATTATTATATTAATGACTGTAAGTTTGTTTTTGTTTTTTTCATAACTTGAACCTTAAAGGGAATTATACTAATAATTATTCATGCTTTGTATTTTGATAGAGAACTATAATTTGTATTTTGATAGAGAACTATAATTTTCGCCACCAAAATACAAAGCTACTATACAATAAATTTTATATCTGTATAGAACATTTCATTACAGACATGAGATAAATGCTTTGTTTGCCTTTCTCATTGTATCACAGAAAAAAAGGAACATGATAACATATATTAGTCTCATTTGCCTTTGTCTAATCAAAGCTAATATCAGCCTAGTTGCTATGGGTTACTGTATTTGTGCTATCACAAAATATTATTAAAAGTGAATGTATGCTATTATGTTCAGCAGCACCAATCTTAGATAAGAACTTCTTCATATAATTTATGAAAGGGAACAATTAAATCACAAAACATGACAAGCAGTTACTAAAATGAGAGAAGTTATTTTCTTGTGTGAATGGGTGCTGACAATTCCAAAAACACTTTACGGACTCCATTGGAATGAATTTCACTCTGTGAAGTGCTTCAGACATAAATGACTTAAGTGGTTCCATTCCACGCATTTGTTTTTACTTTCAGTTTGACCTCAATCACATGTAAGCTTACTATATGTTAGGTAAAAGCTGCACTTCGGGTAGATGACTAAATTCACAGATGGAATATTATAATAATAATCATCATCATCATATAAAAAGCTGTTTACCTGCCAAGGAATTTGTATTTCTGTCCATCCATTTATGAGATTGACACAGTTCTGCACACCACACAGCCCTGCCTAGCATGGCATGAGACTTGATTTTTCCCTAATGCAATTCAGTAACACGTATGGGTCTCCTTTCCATCCCCACACTGTGACGGGACAGTGAAGGACAAGCAGCAGACTAATGATCTCTCTCTCTCTGTCACTCTGCTCTCTCTACCTATCAGTATGCTCCTTGTACTGAAGCATAACTAATTGGCTCACTATGCTGCTTGAGTTCTGCTCTACAGGGATTGCAAAAGGCTAAAAATAAAAGTCAAATTCAAGTACTTACACTGCTTGCATTTGAAAATATACCTTGCAGGATGTATTAAGGAATACAGAACTGTATACATTTGTGCCTGCCTTGATTTCAAGCTTTAAAGGAGAACTATGGGGTAAGTGTTTTTCCCCATAGTTCTTCCAAGGGTCACGGGAGGACATATACTTGCATTCTCCCGTGACCCAAAGCTCAGTATAGCAAACTAGTGGCAAACACACTCATCAATTTGTCACCAGCTTTAAGCAAGGTGCACATGGAAGGTACAGTACAACAGCAAAAAGTTTCCCAGCACACTCACCAGTCAGCATGCAAAAAAACTTGTCTCACCTCTAAGGTTAAAAACAGAGGTTTATATACATGTCTTCTGCAGAAAGTGTGAAAGCCGCACCGCCTCGCCAAGGCACCTCTATATAGTGCGGTCCTAATTCTTAACTAAGAGAGTCTCCATTTTGGAGCACATGTAGCAAAAGATAAAATTGGGTGCTGGTTTGTCAGGAGGAAGCCGCCGTTGTGATGCTGTTGTGATATGCGGGGTCCCTTGTGCGCCCCTGTGCCTTTTGCCAAAGCTCAGTATACCGCGAGCTACAGCTCACTATATACTGAGACCGCCGCAGCCAGGACGGATCCCGACATTACTGTCGGGGATCCACCCAGCTGCGTGATTGACAGCTGGCTCTGCCTATCTAGAGGCAGAGCCAGCTGCACCCGCCCCCCTCCCCGTCTGTTCCGCCAGTCAGCGCTGGAGGATCGGAGAGGGGAGGGGTATCACTGTAGGGAGCCGTGAGTGACAGTCACGGCTCTCTGCAGGGACATGATCGAGAAGTGAGCGATCAACGGTATGTGTTCGCTCATTTCCCGATCTATTGATCCGAGGTGTGACAGTTTAATTGAACTATGAGGATTAGTGAAAATCACTCACCTCATAGTTCTCCTTTAACTATAGGTACACATACTGGAAGGAAAAGAGTTTATAGAATGGGAATAAACAATCATAAACATAATAATAAAGGGATTTTGTCAATTCAGATATTAAGTGTTAGTTTAATTGTTTTTTAACTACTAAGAGAGTCCCTTTGAAATCTTTCACAGTACTCACGGGAGGTCCACTTTTCAAACCTTGATAGGACCTTATAGTGAAGTATAGCATTTTCTTTACTTTTGTACTTTTCCTAGTGGGAGCTGATTGTTATGTTACGGAAGATAAGTATGCTATGGGTGCAGGTTTTTCTATAAAACTGGCAAGTTGATTTTTTGTAAGTACAAACACGGATGGCTTAGATTAGTAAAATATGTGTTGACACCGCTGCCAATTGATTACTATAACGCACAGTCAGTCATAGAGTTTATTTACCAAAGGATTAGGCACTGTTCCTATAGCGAAGTGAATATTTATTGCACAATACTATGTAACTATGTAACATAGTAAATTAGGTGAATGTGTCTTCATTTTGAAAACCCAATCATGTGAAAGGGAAATTAAAAAAACACTTTTTTTTTTTCTTATACATGATTGGATGATTAAAGCCAACACAGTTTCACTTTTTTAGTAAGCTCAGTGAACAGTTTTTGCCATTTAAACAATCTCTACTATTCAGTTAACCAAGCACAGCGAGCTTGATAAATCTTGTTATTCTTTTTGGTTTCTGATACTATAAAATAAAGTTGATGCTAAATGATTCCTGTATTTACAATGTGTAATATGTGCTTTTTAAGATGCTCTCATCTAAAGCAGTGGAGAATAAATGGTTTCCTGGTTTAAACTTGGAAATCAATTTGTCAGAAAATAAATCTGAACTTAGAAACCTGATCAATACAAGTTAAAACCCATTGATCAAGTTGTATATACCCTTGGCAGTATACTGGTTGTTCTGTTAATGCTTTGGTTTTCAATAAAGATAGAGGAGTTGTTCCACTGAAGTCCAAATCTAGTACTAATATCCGATTCATTACCCCTGTTGAATGGCTAAAGAGTATTGTCATTTCTGCAAATATCAAACAAAATAACAGCATATGATGAAGCCTCTGCATTTTTATTGGTATTTCTGCAACAGTAAGACGTGAATCTGTATTTATTGAGCTGTTATAAACATTATAATCCTGATCTGATCAATGCCAATTATACAACATAATGGCAATAAACCATTTTCATCCCAGATTTCCAGCAGCTACAACAGAGATGAAGAAAGTGCTCACTTAAGGCAAGACATGATTGCATTTAAATACATGATTTCCTCATTTATCAGAGTGTCTAAAGTAGTTCTTGCCTTGTACTAACCAGATGCAAATAGTATTGGTTGCTGTGAAATGACATTTGAAAGCTTTTGAAAAATAATGCTATTGTCCATAGAAATCAATTTGATTTCTTAAATGGAATACATAGTGATTTTGTACACAGTTGTTCTTTTTTTTATTTATTTCTTGCTTTCTTTCTTTCTTCATTTCTTGTTTATCTTACCTGAAATCTTTATTATATTTTTTTTTCATTCATTCATATTAAATACTGGATGGTATTATTTTGCATTGTCCTTTTGAGCCAGCAGTTCAATGTTAGGCTTCTTTTAAGACTACCCCTTTTATGAAGAAAGATATACTGTATGTGTGTTGTGTTGACCTTCCAATGATGTACGATGATGTGCATTTCTGTCAATCCAGTCCTGACACTCTGCTACAGAGCACAGACCGGTCTTGCTGGGGAAGAGACTCAGGGGGGAATATATCAAAACTGGAGCAGACAAAATCAGAAGCAGCTGCCCATAGCGACCAATCAGCTTCTTTTATTTTCAAAGTGAACAAACTGAAGAGAGAAGCTGATTGGTTACTATGGGCAGCTGCTCCAGATTTTGACTGCTCCCGTTTTGATGAATCCCCCCCATCAGTCTTTAACTGCTGACATTTTACTTACAGGCCCCCACCCCAACCTGTGACTGCATAGTAAAAGGTGAAGCAGCCCATATATATATATACATACACTATATTGCCAAAAGTATTGGGACAGCCCTCCAAATCATTGTATTCAGGTGTTCCAATCACCTCCGTGGCCACAGGGGTATAAAATCAAGCACCTAGATATGCAGACGCTTCTACAAACATTTGTGAAAGAATGGGTCGCTCTCAGGAGCTCAGTGAATTCAAGTGTGGTACCGTGATTGCCCCCTGTGCAATAAGTCCATCTGTGAAATGTCCTTGCTACTAAATATTCCACGGTCACCTGTTAGTGGTATTATAACAAAGTGGAAGCAACTGGGAACAACAGCAACTCAGCCACGGAGTGGTAGGCCACATAAAATGACAGAGCGGGGTCAGCACATGCTGAAGCGCACAGTGCACAGAAGTCGACAACTGTCTGCAGAGTCTATAGCTACAGACCTCCCAACTTCATGTGGCCTTCAGAGTGGCACAACAACAGTGCGTAGAGAGCTTCATGGAATGGGTTTCCATGGCCGAGCAGCTGCATCCAAGCCTTACATCACCAAGTGCAATGCAAAGCGTCGGATGCAGTGGTATAAAGCACACCGCCACTGGACTTTAGAGCAGTAGAGACGTTTTCTCTGGTGTGATGAATCATGCTTCTCTGTCTGGCAATCTGATGGACGTGTCTGGGTTTGGCGGTTGCCAAGAAAACGGTACTTGCCTGACTGCATTGTGCCAAGTGTAAATTTTGGTGGAGGGGGGATTCTGGTGTGGGGTTGTTTTTCAGGGGTTGGGCTTGGCCCCTTAATTCCAGTAAAGGGAACTCTTAAGGCATTAGCATACCAAGACATTTTGGACAATTTCATGCTCCCAACTTTGTGGGAACAGTTTGGGGATGCCCCCTTCCTGTTCCAACATGACTGCGCACCAGTGCACAAAGCAAGGTCCATAAAGACATGGATGCGCAAGTTTGGGGTGAAGGAACTTGACTGGCCTGCACAGAGTCCTCACCTAAACCCAATAGAACACCTTTGGGATGAATTAGAGCGGAGACTGCGAGCCAGGCCTGCTCGTCCAACATCAGTACCTGACCTCACAAATGTGCTGGAAGAATGGTCAAACATTCCCATAAACTCACTCCTAAATCTTGTGGAGGCCTTCCTAGAAGAGTTGAAGCTGTTATAGTTGCAAAGGGTGGGCCAACTCAATATTGATTATATATATATATAACCAACACAAAAGAACAAAACAGAGACTGAAAAATGTTATCTGAATCAGTGGTTAACAGTAGTATATTAGCACATGGGTATTACCTATTACAGCCAGTGTTCTCATCCAGTGCCAGAGGCACTACCATTGTCCAACAGCCAAAGCAATGGTGTTTCTGCAGCTGTTTAATTGCAATGCTTGATGCTGCATAGGTCTGCTCCATCCTTAAGTGAGTAAGCAATTTTGGCACTTCAAGTCTGGACAGAACATCTGGGCAGGTTACCCTTAACTTCAGTTTTAATTATCCAAGAGCAGTAAATGATTCCAAATGTGTTTTCCTTTTAATCCAAAGAGTACTTTCTCTTAAAAAGGAGTAAACACTTATTAATTAATCTATGTGCTATACCATTTGAGTATCTATGTTATTTCCCATGGGAGGTTTAGACTGAGCTACAAGCAGAAATGAAAACATTGCAGTGATCACCCTGCATTTATGGGCAGTGCATCATGCATGTGCATCACAATGACAGTGCTATCATTGGAGAATTGATTGCTGCTAAAGATATGAGTAAAGGTGATGGGACTTGAAATGCACAACCTGTGAGTAATGGCTTATTTGAATATAAATAACTCAGTGCTTATGTTTGTTACCTGTTTAATTCAAGGAGAATGGGCATCCAGTAGACCTAATCTGTGATGTCTCTCTGAGTAGGATTTCTTTCTGTGACCCCAGGGAAATTGAAAAATCCTGCTGATGCTTTGAGAATTTAAAAGCGAAGCCAATTGAAGTGCATGGCGTCAAGCTATTTATTCCTATAGATTGCATTTTACCTTCCTGCAGTTACCATTTTGTGTCAGGCTTGCTACGATATTTGAAAACTGCTAAGACATGGTTTTCCATGACCAAAGCGACCAAATAATACATACCTGACACATTTAGTCTAAATTTGATTTATTCCAAAAATCCAATGTAAAATGTGTTACATGCCATTAACCTGTTTTTATAATCAATGCCATTTAATTTGTTTGTGCTCCTATATATTTACGTGATTTGTTTTATCTGCTCCTCACCCCAACACTTCTCTGCATTTATGACAACACTGATTACAACATAAGGGCTTCAGGGCAACATCTGTTTCAAGCAGATACAAAGGATAGATAAACCTGTTTAGTAGAAAAATATACACTAGTATTCTAAATAATTTGACAAGGCCCAACAGCCACTTTTATATGCACTTAAATCAAATGTACTGTGTATATAAGATACATTTGTAGTAAATATGTTTCTATATAAAACAAGTATAACAAACAGAGCTAATTTTGGTGGCTTTCAAGAGCATAAACATTACATTATTAAAGCACAATCTGATTTATAAGGCCAAAAGTGTACACTATATACCATATAAAAATACCTTTTCATTCTCCCCTTGCACTTGCTAACGGGAAGCCTCTTCTTTCCCCAGCGGGAAGCCACACTCTAAACATTCCGCATTTACCTATCTTGTTTGCCATCCCAACAACTATTCCCCGGAAAGCAATCAAGGGACCCCATTTCTGGCTCATTTGTTGTGCCTCCTTAGAGTTTTTTGATTAGCACTCAATATATTGTCAGAAATTTAGCAATAACTCTGTACTGCTATACTCTATGCAATATATGTGAACCTGTACAAAGTATGGTTTTATATGACTGTCATCCTTATGCTTTTCAATAAAAATATAATAGTTAAAAAAAATACCTTTTCATTCCAACCCCTAAAAACAAAAATATCAATTTCCAATATAAATATCATCATAATTTTATTATCTATAAATGTATACATGCAGTCCTTTGGTACTTGGGGTGCAGCCCTTAAACCATCACTGGTATAAAGCAATAAGAGCACATGTTTATAGCAAACAAAAGTGACTTTAAAGTCACAATTATTTTCCTCCCCCCCCCGCCATGCTGCCTTAAGGACTTACCTTAAATGATGCCTCTTGAGCCGATTATCTTCTTCCTTCCACTTGTATTCAGGAGTCCCTCCAGCACTGGTGCCAGTCTCTGATCCAGCGGTGTCTGTCCGACATGCATGCTCACGGCTGCATGCATTCAGCTCCACTGTGTCTCTCTTCTTCTCCCCGCTGAAGATCTCTACTGCACATGCACCCGCCCCATCGTCCTGCTCGGCCGCTCGAGAAGCTCCGGTTTTTCAGACGGGAGCGAGCGGCAGAGACACAGGTAAGTAATTACCTTTTCGGTCATTTTTTAAAAATTTTTAATTTTTTTTTGCATATATCTACTGCTTGCTAACAGTAGATATATGCAAACAAAGCTAGTGTTTAATTCTACTTTAAATGAATGTCACATATGTGGTTCCTTTTGATCTGTTAAATGTTACTGTAAATGTTACAGCAGAAAGCGTTTTGTTTTATCTGTTTAATAAGTGCAAAAATATGCATGTTGAATCTGCCACAAATCTTGCCAGCTAACCTAGTGAGCTTTGTGCTGGAGTCTTTTTTTGTAGGTTTCTGTAGTCCTCTCCTAGGGTGACAATGCTACTCCTTTGTAGATACAATACGGTGAGTGAGAGTTGTCACCCTAGATCAGAATGCATGTTACTGGCAGAAACACCAAGTGAAAATAAAGGAGAAAAGCCAGAAAAAGAAAACATATGCAGTCACCACATCTAAGTACTAGTTAGCTGCAATTTTTGTTCTTGGGATTAGATACACTTTCAGTTTTTCAATGTCACAATGCCACACAGCATGGAAACTGTTTGTTTTTAACCCCTTCATGACTGAGGCCTTTTTTTCATTTTTTTGTACCCATGTTATATTCCACATTTTAGGCCTGAAAATTACTTAAAACCCCCCAACATTATATATTTTCTGAATGCCAAGACCCTATAGAATAAAATGGTGGTAGTTGCAAATTTTTATGTTGCGCAATATTAGCGCAACTCCTTATTAAACCCCAATATTTAGTGAAAAATTTAATTAAATGCCCCAAAACACAACAAAATACCCATTTTTTTTAATGAAATATAAAAGATGAGGTTACAACGAGTAAAACGATACCCAACATGCCCAGGTTACAAATTGCGTGCATCCGTAAAATGGCGAAAAACCCCAGTACCCCAAAAAGTCCATAGAAGACGCTTTAAAAGCCCCCACAGGTCATCAATTTAGAGATACCCCAAAATACTGGCCCTAGAATTATTGCTCTCACTCCGGCGTGCGCGGCGATACCCAACATGTGTAGCGCGTTCGTCGTTTTCATACGTAGGCGCACCCGACGCGTGTTTACGTGGCGACGCGCGTGCTCGGGGGACTTTTAAAAATTTTTTTTATTATTATAAGATTTTTTTTATTTCAATGTAATTTAAAAAACTTTTTTTTTTTTTACTCGACGTACACTGTACGTCGTCAGTCACGAAGGGGTTAAAGCACATGTACTGTATACGTCTTTATAAATGTTGGAAATTTAAATATAGTACAAAAAAATGACAAGACAAATGGCAAAGAAAGAAATTTCACTAAACAGCATTCAACATATTTTTACATATGACATATCAGGGCCTCTAAAATAAAGAAGTGACCCGATAAGGCTTCCCCCCTCCCTTCCTCATCCCATTTAATTATGTAACAACTTTATTTTAATTTATAGTATATAAGAAAGTTTGACATTATGGCTGGTCTGCTGGATTAGTTTTTTTTTTCTTTCAAGTCTGCCTGAAGTCACTGGGCGGTAGTGATAGGTGGATATGCCCGTATTCAATATGCCAAGAGTTTATCCAATTTTGTCCAAAGTTAGGCGAACCCAAACTTTGAGGCCAATCCCACTTGCGTTCATGAAGGGGAGGCAAGCTATCATTAAAAAAGGCATGGGAAGCTGGCACTGTCATGTAAACAATACAATTAAAAAAAATATATATTGTACAGTGGGGTGATGGTCTTTTCATGCTTCTTTGAGGGAAGCATTGAAAATACACAAATCATTTAAATAACATACCTGGGGATACCATACATCTGTACGTTTTGATTTGGAAAACTACGATTTTCATAGACAGTCACAGTGACAGCATAAACTGATGAATCATTTTTTTCCTTCTACAATTAGATTGGCTCACATACAGCAGCAGCACCCTAATCAGATTCAATTGAATTTGAAAAAAAGCAGGATTTTTTATTTTCTGTAGAATCCTTTCCTTGGAGTTCATTAAGGGACATAGGGTCAGAAGAATTCTGAAAAAAATAGGTTATATTGCTGCATACAGGAGAATTTGACCACTCCCACTTCCATCACGCATTCATTTTGTGCAAAACGAATAGTAGGATTGGTTATATGGCACAAGAGGGGTCGGAATAGTGACCCTTAATGAACTCCAAGAAAAGGATTTTGAGGTAAGCCACAAATCCTGTTTTTTTAACAGTTCATTAAGGGACACGGGGTGAGAAAGATTCTGAGACATATGGGACATCCAAAAGCAGTCCAACTGAGGAGTAGGCAAACAAAAGCAAACAAAATGCAAGCAGGCGCACACAAAAAAGAGAAACCAGGGACAAGCTGCATCTCAAAGCATCACCTGAAGCATGATGGGAGTGGGAGGAGTTATATCCTGGCTGACTAACAGCTATTATTTTCCAGTGTCATATTTTTGTATGCAGCAATATAACCTATACTTCTCAGAAGCCTTCTGACCCTTTGTCCCTTATAAAATGATTAAGAAAAGGCTTTTTGGTAGCTTTAACAGTGACACGTGCTTTTTCATCAAACGATAATAGACCAGCTTTAATTGACGGATTCGACGGTTCTTTCTGATACAAATCTGTCCTGCAACTGGCTAATTTCTATAATTCTCTCATTAGATAATAAGTGACTGCAGATGATACAGCAGTGTAAACTTGGTCAGCAGCAGGACACGTTTAATGAAGGAGAGTTGGAGAAAAAAAGTTCAGGCAAGTGTTTTACTAAAATGATTAAGAGATCACAGATGACACAACGATGTCAAACTGACCAGCAAATTTAAACAGCAAGGCTAGGCTTACATTTACTATAGATGAAGAGCAGAGGTTGGGGCTTTACTTCAAGCTTAGGAATGCTGAAGAGAACACAGTAGTGTAAAATTGGCTAGTAGCAGGACAATCAGGGATAATAGTCCATAATGTACTACAAGCAAAGAATTAATGGAATGTATTTTACTACAAGAGGCTGCGGATGATTCAGCAGTGTAAAATTGTCTAGCAGCAGGGCAGTTTTAATGAGCACGGACATGCTCCAGATTTGCGAGAGACAGAGAGCACAAGCTGGGGTTTTACTACAAAAGTAAGGTACTGCAGAGGATGCAGCAGTGGACCTCAAATCAACCACAAAATAAAATGGAAGACAAGCATGCCCCCAATTATAAGAACAAGAAAGACAGCAAAGTGGTTGATTACCAATGAGCTAGTAATAAAAATGTAAGTACAGGTTTATAACTGACCCTAATCTCTCCCTATGCAGTTTGTCAGCTTTCCCTATGCTTTCCCTCCAACAGTTTCCAATTCACTGGCACTATAGCTGCTGTGTACCCCCCTTATATACTGAGAGGGCTGGTCAAACCAAAAGCCTTTCTAAGCCTGATGGCCATAGCTCACGGATCACCTTGCACCCATGGTAGTGGCAAACCCAACCCTCATCCCTACTAGGGAGAAGCTGAGAAAGGATGCAGCTGATCACTGGATTAGTGACTGACATTTAGATGGGAAAATCGACATCCAATAATGAGGTACTCTTACACAGATTTATCTGTAATGACTGCAACATTTCCACCCTCCCACCCTGTTGAGGTGTAACCCTATTGGGGTAATGTCACCAGTGTGACATTCCATTTACAGGCGTTTGAGAATCCTGGCAGTTGGGTAATGTCACCCACTTTGTGGGTTAATGGTGGTTCACATGATTTAAGATCTATTCCATTGATGGTGCTTGAGTCTTGTAGACTAAGATTGTTGGAGCACAATGTTAATAGTTATGTTTTGTGAGTTAATAAAAGTTCACGTTAAAGATAGATTTAACCCCTGGTGTTTTATTTTTTGTTTATATGTTGCTGAAATTGTTCATTTTGGGCTGAGTGATAGTGGGTGGCCATGGCTGGCATCATGTGATTCCACTAGTCAAATGCTCCTTGTCTAGTGGCATCACATTTGTGATCCTTTCCTGCATTTGGGAGATGTATTCTAGAACACTTTTATGCTGAACTGTTTCACTTTCCCATTACTCTTTGACTAGGCCAAGTAACCCGTGCGGTCTCCGTCCATACACCAATTCAAAAGGTGAGAACCCAGTGAAGGCCTGGGGTGTTTCTCGTATAGCAAACATGAGTGCCGGTAAAAGGCAGTCCCAATATATACCATCCTTTTGTACTACTCTGTTGAGCATAGCCTTTAGGGTCTTATTAGAGCATTCTAGCAAGTCATCTATCTGCGGATAGTAGACTGGCATGTGTAGCTGCATAATTTGGAGCAGCTTGAAAACATCCGCAATAACCTTCAACATGAATGGATTGCCTACATCTGTAAGTTTCTCCTTACAGGGAAACCGGTCCTTGAAAACATCTGGAATAACTCACAGGGTGACCTCAAGCAGATTTACCAGTGGGCAGGCTATATCTATGGATATCCATGCAAATGGAACCTCAATTATGGGCAGAGGGACCAAAGGGCTATGAAAGTGCATCACCGGATTGGTAACTGGCAAGTGGAACAAAGGTTACAGTATCTCTATACCTCCACTTTCAGTCCTGGCCAGTAAAACTAATTAGGGATACATGCCTTTGTCTACTCACTTCCTAGGTGAGTGTCCCCCCCAAAATATTATTATAAGCCAGGTCAAGAACCTGCTTTTTGTACAGTTGGGGTACCAACAATTGTTCTACAATGTCTTCCCGTACCTTTGTGACTTGATACAGCAGATCATTATTCACTGCAAAGTGAGGCCACTGCTCATTTGCACTCAGATCCTGGAAATACTGTTTATAACAACCACCTGTTCTCTTGCCCAGGACAAAGTAGGGCCCTGCATAACCTGTAAGGGAAAAATGACCCCCATCAGAGGTCAGCTTGGTATATGGACCTGGTATTTTGGATTTAATAACTAGTAGTTCTCCTCATACACGCTTCCATAGTTAAAAAATTAATGGACAATCCCATCCCACTATAATTTGTACCAAATTCCTCACCACCTCCACCTCTTGGGTAACGGAGCCACAGGTAGTGGAGATTTACCCTGGGTTAAGGGGCATGTCCCCATGGATACACAAAACCCATGGAGTTTTGCTTACTGGACCAATTCTCCCGATTACACTGGTGTGGACAAGTGTGACCATGCTTCCTGAGTCCAGCAAGGTCCTGGCAGTGAGGCGATTCAACTGCACCTCACACTTAAATCCCAGGGCACTGCAAAACAAATGCTAATAGCTGCTACACACTCATTTTTCACGCAAGTACTTAATAAAAATGATATAAATAAACAATGTAGCGGTCATATAAATAAAATCAATCACATACAGTGAATCTAATGTAGTGGCAAAATTGATACAATAAAATTATATTGTATCTATTTTGTCACTGCACTTTATTCACTGCATGAGTTTGATTTTTATTTATATGAGCGCTACATTGTTTATTTATATAATTTTGCTAAGCATATTTGTCATGTTGTCCATATACCAAATTGATTTCTAGGACATTTATCTGTGAACAGTTGAGGTACATTGCAAAAAAACATCATCTGTTTGTAACGATTGATGGGTGACTATGAAAATGATGTCTAGACACCTGAAACCTTCCTAACCCTTTCATTTTAGAGCCAACCATTACTCAGATAATTATTTGGTGTGATTTTCCTTGGAATATTCCAGTGATTTTATTTTTAGGTACTATAACAGACCACACTGAAGTCAGTTCTCAGAACAATTTTTTATAGCATGCAGTTTCCATGGAAACAGAACATTGAAAAATAATTGACAGTGTTTTTTTCTTCTCAATTTGATTTAGGAGTCTATTACAAATCATAGGAAATAAAAAAATAAAAAAAAATATGTAAATAGATAGCTATCCTGAAATGATACATGAAAAGAGTATCTCTTTTTCAAATATCAGTGCATATTAAAACTGTGATACTTTTTAACTGACTTAGTTGGACACAGCTTATCTGCTGAATGGCTCTAACTTTCATTTTAACAGTCATATTCTACATTTCTTTGCCCCTACTAGCCAAATGAATACATCCTTTTCTAAATAGCCATGAATCTAAAGCTACAAAGATTGCAGGCCTGTGTGATCTTTGGTTCCAGAACTATTCTCTCTTTAAACAAATTAGAGCTTGTTCCATACATACGGACACTTAATGGACCAGACAATTCTATAGCGTAATACTGTTTTTGAAAACCAGAGATTAAAAATAGCAAACTCAGTTGCAATCAGGATGTACAAAACAGACCATGTGTATCACCTAAGGTATAAAGCCTCACAGCAAAGGTATAAAGGAAGTCCCTGAAGAAGTCTTTGTAAAGAAAAATGTAGGACATGACCACACAGGCTATGTCATTACAGTGGGTCCCATTTGGTGGAAGGATTGAAACAAACTTTTGTTTGCCCTGGCAATTAAGCCTCTTGCTGTAATGTTGATATCTACTCCAGAAGTGGCAAGCTTCAGAAGGGGAAATTATGAGGACAAAATCGCTTTATATGCGGATGACTCATTTTTAGCGGATACCTCTTCCTCTCTCTTGGGGGCGATGTCATTGGTATCCGATTTTGGTAGATTTTAGGGTCTTGAAGTTAACTGGGACAAATCTACTCTTCTTCCCGTAGATCTCCTTGTAGCTCCTCTCCCTGCTGTAGCGTCTCAAATTCCAGTGGTGAATTGTTTTACTTACCATGGGGGTTAAAATCTCAAGAAATCCCTTGAAATTTGTAGATCATAATTTAGCGCCTGTTCTTACCAAATTCTGTAGACAGAATGATGTGCGGTGTAGACTGCCTCTTTCTGTGATGGGAAGGATAGGTTTGGTGAAGATGATATGGATGCCTCGGTTGCTGTATGTACTTCATAATGCTCCATGCTGGCTTCCGCATTCCGCATCTTTCGTAGAATTAGTACTATTTTTAGAGAAATAAGATGGCATAATAAAGCTCCCAGAAAAAGGATGGAAGTTTTGCAGCATCTTTGCAGGCCTTTTGGTCCCCAATCCGTGGCTGTACTTTTTTGCATCCCAGATGCAATATTTTGTGGGCTGGGGGGGAGAAGGATATAAGTCTCCGATTTCTGATGTGCTGAGAATTTTTTTTGGTGTGGCAGACTTTTTCCTTTTGTTAGAAATGGCTTGTTATAATAGGGCTTCTACATCCATGCCTACGGTTAGACTTATGGGTAAAGTGTGGGACTCTGTGAAATGTCTGGTTGGAGTTACAGGGTTTACATAGTATTCACCCTTGTGGAATAATGGGCGGCTACCGAAGGTTGCTAAGATATCTGGGTATGGGACCTGGAGAAATTGGGGGCTATGTATGCTTTCCCAAGTGTATGAAGGTAGATGGTTTGATCATTTGACTCCATAAAGTCTGAATTCTTGCTGCCTAATCATCCCTAATATTTATATTTGCAATTAAGCCATGTCCTACAGTCTCATCCTGTTGTAGGATCGATACAGATGCAGTGCATGGAGGTTTTTGACTCTGCCCCTATGGCTAAGGTTATGAAAGGGGCGGTTTCTGGAATCTACTCTCTTTTGCTCCCCCGGTTTTTATCTAAATATCCACTTAGGTGTAGGCAAGGATGGGAGTTGGATCTTGGGCAAATGTCCGATAAGAAGTGGGAATGGGTATTGACAGCTGCTCCTGGGGTCTCTCTGTCAGCCTCACATCGATTGACCCAGCTTTTTATACTGCATAGGGTCTATCGTACCCCTGAGTTCCTGCAAAAGTGGCCTCAGGGTGGATGCAAGTTGTCCTAAATGTGGCCTGGTACCATGCTCTTTGCTCTATTTGCTGTGGCGGTACTCTAAATTAGTGTGATACTGGAGGGGATTAGTGGATGTTATTAATAAGGTGTTTTATTTATCTGTATCTGCTAACCCTTTACCCTGTATTCTCGGGGTTACTGAATCGTCTGACACAGGCCCTCTTACCCTAGCTGCGGTGACCAGGGCATTGTTTGCTGCCAGACGTGTGTTAGTGATGAGGTGGATTTCTCTTTCCCCGCCTAGAAGACTGGTGTAAAGAGTTGAACTGTTTAATTTCATTTGAAAAACTAGCTTATCAACACTGTTGCAATGAAGCTAAATTCCACTTGCACTTTTTCTGGGTTAGTAATTTATTAGGTAGTTAAGCCAAAAGATCTGTGTAACAGCCAAACGGCAAGTATTTTTAGATGAGGGGCACAAATTTGCCTCTCATGACAGGTTACCTTTACGAGGACCCATTTAAGCATAACAGTTTCCAAAATTCTTGATAGGTTTCTGCTAGGGTTGCACAGATACCAAGTACAGTACTCGGTACAAGTACGAGTACATGTACCGATACTTTTGAGCTCCAAGACTACACTAGAGAAAAATTAAAAAATTAGAAGGCAGCTGTCATTTGTAAGGAGCACACGGAGCTCCTGGGATTTGTACATCTCTGTTTTAATGTATGATTTTGTTTTTATAAATATAAATAAAGGGATGCACAGATACCAGTTTTGCGAATATGAGTACTGGTCCTTGCCAAGTACTTACAAGTACGAGTACTGATACATTTTTGTTTATGGTCATGTGACAGTTTTTCTAAAACAATACAGACTGATGATTTCAGGACAGTGGTGGAGCGCCAGAGCCCGGTCCCAGCTGCAACCGCTGCAACCCTGGTAGTTCTCATGAAAATGCCAAGTATCTGCACTGGTACTCGAAAAGTATCTGTGCATCCCTAGTTTCTGCAAACTATATCACATTTTTAACATCTATTTTGGCATTTAGATGTGCCTTGCAGTTGAGCACAAGCTAATAACTGATAATATCTTACATCTGTTCATTTCTCTGGGTTTCAATATCTATGTATGCATGTCTGTATTTCCATATTTTAATTGCAAGTGGTTTTATGTTTGATTTTTGTTAATACTATTTTTTATTCCATTTCCACTGTAATGAGCTTTCAGTACGACAAAAAAATAATAATGTCATTACAATAAACCCAGTAAAACGATGTTATGCACTACAAAGTATTAGTCATGCATAAATAGGCTGAATGTGGCACCTGAGCACCGCCTGTCATTAAAGATCTGATTTAATGCCACTTAGTGCCTTCACTTTATTTCAGGGTTTCATGAAAAAGCAAAAATACTTTTTGATATGTTGGATTTAGGATTGTGTGACTTGTACATGAGTGCAAAATTAGGAAAGCTTATAGGAGAAATGCTAAACTCAAATCCATGTGGCTGGGGCTGTATATAACATAAGACTTCAGTGCAGTACAGGGTTTCTTTAGTCCAGTTTACTACAGCAGTATGCTCCGTCACTCCTTCAGCAAACTTTAACGTACAGCCACTTATGAGCCACTCAATTTACCCAGAATGTCCAGGATCTTTTCCTAGCCCTCTACATATAGCAGCCAGCTTCCTTGGATTAGCATAGTAACTTTTGTTAGGAATAGATAGCATATACTCTTGCAACATATTGTCCAAAAACTAGTACTTACCAGTCTACAGTAGGACATACCTCAGTTTCATTTATGTGCTTCCTCAAACTATGGTCAATACCATAAAAATCCATCAAACTTGTCAAGAGTCAGGTACCAGAGTTAGGTGTCATCATCAGATGTCAGGGGAAGGAGTCATAGTCAGCAGTCAGAGTCAGTTGTCAGGCGTCATATTCATAACAGCAGTCAGAGTCAGGAGTCAGGTGTCAGCATCAGATGTCAGATGTAAGAGTCAGGAAGCAGCATCAGCAGTCAGAGTTGCCAGATACTTTAAACTCCACCTGCTCTTCATCCCGCCTATTCCCTTTATTTTGTTCAATTTAAAATTTTCTAGTAACATTTCTCATCGTTTTTATTAGGATTTTCCAACTATATGCCATATTCAAAAGCTTCATTATTGTATTTAATGTAAAAAGAGTTAATATTTATAACCATGTTGTAAAGTTTATTAGTAATGGTACTGTGCTACTGAGTTTATTCCAAATGCCCTCAATGTATGAACGCTGTCCGCAATGTTTCCCGTAGATTTAATGTTTAATATGAAGCAATTATGGGAGCTATTTAATGTGGCACTTTAGGTTAAAAAAAAATATATATATATAAACAGGAAGTTTTTTTTTATTGCAGAGGAGACATAAAATGTGCCTCCTCTGCAGGAAAGGGTTCTTACCTTCCTACTTACAAACTCTTTATATAGCTTAACATGAAACCCAACTTGCTGTAATATAGTTTGCTTTTCAAAGCTCATCTTGCTCATCTGCACAATGCTGAAAATAAACATTCCCTCCACCATTTCTTCATGGGCATTTCAACAAATAATTCTGTAGGTTAGAGTCTACTCACAGACCCCTAGCTCAATGTCACTTATACTTGGAATGGAAATGGAAAAAGTTCTAGCACTGTCTATACAATGCTAATAGGTTTCCTCCGTTAGGTGGAGTACAAACAGTACAAGTTTGTCCCTCTTTGCACACATACATTTTTTTGTATCATATATGGACAGTGCTTTTGAACAGAAAATGTATTTTACAAAGTATTTTATGTATTGTCAAAGCTAAATATTACCTAATGAGTTCTTCTTCAATAAGTTTCAAAGTTTTTCATTTTACAATGCATACGAAAAGCTGTATAGAACATTAGCTCCATGCAGGCTTATCAATGAACAATGTATTGTAGAAAAAAATACAGTTGTACCTCACATAAAGGTGATAAAAACCAAAAGGAGCATATGAGTTCGATTAACAACTCAGCATTTTGTGGTTTTGTCATTCCATATCATTATCTGGAGGTATGCTAGGTTATGCGTGTGCATCAGCAAACCAGGATATAAGGGGTTAAGTAGTGCAAAACTACAGAAAGATCATATAGAGGCAGGGCAAGAGAAGTTGGTGTATGGTATAAGATATTGGAAGCAAGGTGCCATGCTCAGCCAGCAGGAGCTGGAGGAAAAAAAAGTAGGAAATTGAATGAAAGAGAAGAAGAAAAAGAAAGGAAAAATAGGAGGGGGTGGGATGGTGGAAGGGGGAAGAAGAGAAGATGACAGGGTAGAGGGAGCAAAGGAGAAAAAGGGAGGGCAGGGGGAGCACTATGGGGTGTCTCAATGTAGGGAGGGAAACATCAGGAAGGGGTGGGGAGTAAACCAAGAAGGAGGTTGATTGATTGAAAAAAAGAAGCCAAGAGGTAAACAGCTCATGCTACCATCAGATGATTAAAGAATGGGAGTTTGCGCTAAGCAGCAGAAATTAGCCTAGTTTATTCTACTGGAAAGCAATTAATTTCCCAAAGAGCATTGCTTGAGTGACCCCGTTTTTAAACACTCTAAAGCATACGTGTCAAACTCAAGGCCCGCGGGCCAGAACCGGCCCGCAATGGAATTATCTCTTGCCCGCCTGATGATAATTAATTATCATTAGATCTGGCCCTGCCCGCCGGCAGCTCTCTCACGCTGCCCAAGGCGATCTTCATGGGACTGAGGAGCCGGAGAGCTGCCGCCTGCCAGAGGACTGCATTACCCAGCACGCAACCTGGCAGCAGCACAGCGTGACAAGGGAGGTGTGGCTGTGAGGTGACTGAGAGGGGTCCCGAGGTCCAGTCCAGATGACGTGAGGTGCTCCTTGGCGGTAATCAGGATCCAACACAGACGACAGAGAGCCAGGAGAGCTGCAGCCTGCAGGTACTGTGCTGTGACACTGTCAGTCAGTATATCTCTCCCCTTCTTCTCCATCACTTCTTTTGTACTGTAGAAGTCATGGAGAAGAAGGGGAGTGATGTACTGATAGTAGTATCTGTGACACCTGTGTACCTCCTGACTCCACACTAGTATATAATCTAATAGTTTGATCTCTATTATTTAATTTCTAGTAAAAATGATGTGCGGGGATGCTCAATGGGGACAGTATGGACTCCATTAAAAAATGTTTTATTGTAATTATGTATCATGCTTTTTAATAATTAAACGTACAGGCTTTGTTAAATACTGCGTGATATACTGTATATGCCGCTGTATTATATTTTGTGATATACTGTATAGACCACGGTATTATACTGTGTGAACCAGCCCGGCCCTCGACTTGGAGCATTTTTAAAATTTTGGCCCACTGTGTATTTGAGTTTGACACCTCTGCCCTAAAGGATATTGTGGATCAAAAGCTTAGATTGATGTCTACTGCAGACAGGTTTTAGAGATGGACTTCTATAGGATTTCTAGGTAAGGACCTGCCACATAATGTGTTCTTAAAAACTGTGTATGCCTGGCATGACACAACATGGCTCCTATATAATGGCTTTCCAGTTGCATAAGCTTAATACAAGGATCATCCTTTTTTTAGCTATGTCACTGTCATTTTCAAATTGAATTGAAAATAATCATTGGGTTAAAAATAACTGCCACTTTTTTGAAAATAAGGATCCTTATTCTGATGTTTTAGATTTGTGAACGGAACCTATTGCCTTAAGCATTGCTATTGCGATCATATTTTGCCACATGATGGTATAGCAGTAAACAATACTGGCAGTGCTACACAAGCATTAAAAAGATCTGATAACAAGTCATACTATGAGGATATATACAGATAAGTGGATGTTCTAACAATAAGGGCAGAATGGGAAAAACGGCATGTCAAATGAGGTCTACTTTATGCAATTGTGTCTGACTACCGGTATATTGGCCCACCTGGAGTGCTACAAAGAGAAAAAAAAAACGATCATGTTTCAAGTGTGATTGATAAGGGATTGTAACTGTGATTTTTTTTTTTTTTTGCTATGTCCTTTACTTAAAATAGCATTGTATCTGTTACAGCCACTTTATTACAAGATAATGCAAGATGTGCAATCTTTCTTAAACTGTATTCTGCCCCAAAAGCATGATATTGCAAAAAATCAGAAAGGGCACCTTGTTTTAACATGAGCTGTTTAAGTATATTATGCAGTAAAAGCATTTTAATCGTCGCGTATGGGCGTTTTTTGCGATTTTGCGGGCGCACGCAATTTTAAGGCTTGACATGTTTGGTGTCTATTTACCCGACGTGACCCCGATTTTTATGTTGTACTAAAAATATGGGTAAGAATAAATGTTTTATAACATAGGGAAACTTTTTTTTTTTAACATTTATGGTACTTTTTTCATTATATAGTTAAAAAAAATAACCCCCCCGTGGGGTCACAAAACAAAGCTCTATCTGTCCCCAAATTTTTTTTACATATATTGCAAGGCTATAGTCCGGTCATGCTGACTGGTGACATTTTTGACTGACTGGTGAGACACCGCCAAATTTTTCAAGCCCTGATTATAGTAAAGTCTGTTTCAAAACATTATAACTTAGCGCCTACTTTTTGGCTTTTTGTTGCCAAACTGCAATAAAAAAACCAAAACATGGCTTTAGAGCTTTAATCGTACAATTGTTATGAATAAATGAACAAGTACCCTCTTGAGAAAAAAGAAACAAAACAATTAATTTGTTATACAAGAGAAACATACAAACTCCTGAGCAGTGCATGTGTTCAGTATTCAGAATCTACAAAAAGACCCAAATACATGTTTTAAATATTTTTCTTATTTATGGAGACAATATCAAACGAAGGGTTTGTAATGACTGACACAATGTAGTTTTTAGTGAACAACTGACAGTGGCAGAACACATAGCACAATGTACAGACTGGAGCACTGTGCAGTGTAGCGCATACAACCCAACAAAGATTGCAGTAGAAGGTGAAGTTCAGAAATTCAGAATATTCAGCACAGTGTATGGAGTATAGAATGTAGTACACAGCAGTGTGAGAGATGGACGTGTACAGGTACACATAGTGACATGGTTAGAACATGGTTCAGCATTTAAAGGGTCTGTGAACAGGTGTCAGACTAATTGTCAGGTGGATGTTGCCCCTTCCAAAAGGGAATCAGGTGAGCCAGTCAGTAATCCTAAAGGTGCCCCTTACCTGTGCAAATTGCGTCTGGTTCTTGAGGAACCAGACGAAATTTGCACAGTGTGTACCCCTGTCGGCACCCTTTCGGCCGGCATCCCTCGATCAGCTGATCGAAGGAGCCGGCTGGAAAATCTTTGTACGACCAGAGCTGGCAGCCAATGAGCTGTCAGAATAAAATACAAACAGTTGAGATTCCTCGTATTTGGTGATCAACTCTATTTTTTCTTTCAGCGAAACAAGAAAAATAGAGCAGTGTATGGTTAGCCCTACTCTCCATGAGACAGTCGTACTGCAGGGGAGCAGCATGTGTGTATAAACTAAGGTTGCCATCTGTCCCTGTTTGCCGGAGACAGTCCCCTTATTGATGGGTCAGTCCCTGGCAAATATACTTCTCTGGTGGTGTCGCTGGGTCCTGACACTGTGACGACTTGTGAACTGCACCGAACTCAGAACCTCTACGTTCAGTGCAGTGGGATTTGCGACGTACCCATACAGCTGTGTCTTCAGCCAGCCTATTATTGATCTGTACAGGCTGACTGCACACAGCTGTGCGGCAGTGTGGACTAATTGATGTACAGCTCTGCACCTAGAGTAGAGCCTTGAGTAGTGTAGAACCTACAGTACAGTGTACAGATTGGGATGGCGTGGAATACAGAACATACATAGAATAAAGAATATACAACACATAGGGGTGTTGTGAGAGGTATTGAACACTGGGGCACAGCGGGGCCATGTTGAGTAAAGGAAGTACAGTGCACATAGAGTAGCTTTGTGGAGTGTAAAACATACAGCACAGAGTACAGAACGGGTTGGTATACCATAAAGAACAAACAGTGCAAAGTGCAGAATGGAATTGTGCACAGAACATACAGCACAGCATGTGGGGAGGTGTACAGTATAGAACACACACCACAATGTATATAGCATATCTGTGTGAAATATTTAATGCACAGCATAGTGCACAGAGCAGGTCTGTGTGGACAATATAATTTACAATGGGTTGGTGTGTATAAAACATACAGAATGCCATACATATGGAACCTTGTAGATTATAGGATGTTTAATGAAGTATACAGAGGGAAGAGATGTGGAATACAGTAAAGGTCTGACTGTGTGGTGTATACAATGTACAGTACAGCTTAGAGTGGAGCAGTATGGAGTGTAGACTTTATAGTACAGTTTATGGTTTGTAAAATACAACATTTAATACAGTGTGTGGAGTGGAAGGTGGTGTGAAATGCATAATGTGCTGCACAGAGTAACAGTTGCATGCTACGGAACATACAGGAACATACAATGCAGTGTATAGAATGGGATGGAGAGGAATATAAAGCATGTTGGTTAACACTATAGGTTGATCACACTCAGGAACAATACTAGAAGAAACAGATGCTTAAAAGAGAACTATGGGGTAAGTGTTTTTCCCCAAAGTCCTCCTAAGTGTCCCGCAATTATGGTACGATTATCGTAAGGTGTGTGGGGACCTTAACAGGTCATATTTAAATCTCTCCTCCGGACAAATTGGGGCAAAAACATCCCCCTTTAATTGTACTACAGTGCCTCTCCTTACTCATTAACAGCTCCTCCACATACAGTATGTGCCCAAACCATGACTATCTGAAGTAAAATCTGTGAAAATCCCTGCAATCCCTGTTGTGCATTATCCATAGCCATATTATTTGCACATGTATCAGAAAGATTCTGCTTCTGCTTTTCAAAAGCCACATCAGAAACAACTTTGCCCCCAGTAACCCTTCACACACCTCTCCTCCAACCAGAGAGATCACCCCTTTGACAGAACTAACAGTGCTCTTTTCTTGTTCATGTTTGCTCACAGGCGTATTCCACATCAGCCCCAATAGTCTCTGCAGCCACTTCAGTGCTCACAGCTACTACAGATAACTCCCAGTCCCAGAAGATTCATGTTGCATACACTTCTGCATAGAATTGACATTCATTTGAACAAGGCAATTGATCATAGTAGCTGTACCTGCTTCTTTAACTGCTAATGCTTTATCTTCCTATACATAGCCCTGAATCACCATAGCAGCTGGAGCCACTTCTGAATCAGCAGATACACAGCTCAAAGTACACAGAGGAATCTCTGTGCTGTCAGCTTGATTAGCCCGACCTATCCCAACATCAATCACATTTCCCACTGCTCCCAACAGCTCTGTAACAGTATTCGGGTCACCTGAGAGCACAAGGGGGTCAGTCTCTCTGCAGCCACATTTCTTAGCAGTCACAATACTGCTAAGGAACAAAAACAGGAACATTCCTTTAAGAGATAGAGGCACTTCTTTCCAAGGCATCTGGCAGGGGATCTGTTTCCATTGCTCTGGCAGTTCAAAGCCACATCTGCAAAGGGTCTTCTCTACTCTTCTGCAGAAAATCTTTCCTGTAATTCATCTTTCTGAGCCTACTCAAGATATTTTCCTGAATACACAGACAGTTCCTCCTGTACACTGGCTGGGGCAAATCAGTAACAGGTGGTGAGACAGATATTTTGTAGGGAGCAATTTTAACATAGCATGGCTTCTCTACATGCACAGGTTTAACTGGTCTGCATTTCCTCTGCCCATCCTCAGAGATTTCAGCGGATCATCTGAGCTGGTCAAGGCAAGCCTGTCTGTCCTCACAGGTGATTTCATCTACTCAATAAATTGCAGGGCACCATCTTCACTCTCAATCCCTTGACTGGTTGCCAATGGTAATTGTCAGGCTTGACATGGGGAAGAGGAGCCAAGCAGGGCTGGATTAAAAGCATCATGGGCCTGGTGCTGAAGATTTTGGTGCGTCTTTTTATGGAAATGGCGACAGTCACCAGGGCCCTCTTCCTCCTGTCCAAGCTCTGATTTGTAGTCTTTCTACAGCTTGGAGTCAGTGGCAGAGCCCGGTTTCAGCTGGGACCCTTGTAGATCTGCCACTGAATCCAAGCTGTAGAGGGACTACAAATCAGAACTTGGACAGGAGGAAGAGGGCCCTGGTGACTGTCGCCATTTCCATAGCAATACATTATACAGCAATGCAGAATGCCGCCAACTATAAAGGGCTACAAATCCCAGTAATACATTACACAGAAATGCAGAATACCACCAGCTATAGAGGACTAAAAATCCCAGCAATACATTGTAAAGCAATGCAGAATGGCTCCAGCTATAGAGGATTACAAATCCCAGCAACACATTGTAAAGCACTGCAGAATAATACCTTCAGCTATAGAGGACTACAGATCACAGCAATACATTTTAAAGCACTGCAGAATAATACCATCAGCTATAGAGGACTACATTTTCCAGCAATACTTTCTACAGCAATGCCAAATAATATGAAGCTACATAGTCTGTGTTGCTCCGGGTTCACAGCCCGATGTCTCCAGGGTCTCAGGAGAGCTGTGCGGGGTTTAAGGGGGGGGGGGGCTGTGCAGGCTCTCAGGGCTGTTTGTTCAGGCTCTTAGGTGGCCAGTGCAGGCTCTCAGGTGGTCAGTCTGGGCTCTCAGGTGGTAAATGCAGGCTCTCAGGTGGTCAGTAAGGGCTCCAGGTGGTTAGTAAGGGCTCCGGGTGGTCATTATGGGCTCTCAGGTGGTCAATGCAGGCTCCAGGTGGTCAGTGTGGGCTTCAGCTGATCAGTGTGGGCTTCAGGTGGTCAGTGCAGGCTCCAGGTGGTCATTGCAGGCTCCAGGTGGTCAGTATGGGCTTTCAGGTGCTCAGTGCAGGCTCCAAGTGGTCAATGCAGGCTCCAGGTGTTCAGTGTGGGCTCCCGGTGGTCAGTGTGGGCTTCAGATGGTCAGTGCGAGCTCCATGTGGTCAGTGCAGGCAGCAGGTAATCAGTGTGGTCTCCAGGTTGTCAGTGCAGGCTCCAGGTGGTAAGTGCAGGCTCCAGGTAGTCAATGCGGGCTCCAGGTGGTCAGTGCGGGCTCCAGGTTGTCAGTGCATGGAGCCGGCTTTCTGGCCAATCAGGAAGCCATGGGGCTGTAATGACTTGCCGCCCAGCTTCCTGATTGGCCAGCTTCCCGACCAATCAGGAAGCCGGGCGGTGAGTCATTACACGCTGCCCGCCTTCCTGATGGGCCGGTAAGCCGGCTCCATGCTTCCTCGTCACCAGGTGACGAGGAAGCAAAGAGCCGGCTTTCTGGCCAATCAGGAAGCTGGGCAGCGAGTCATTACAAGCCCTCCGGCTTCTTGATTGGCCAGGAAGCCAGGGAGAGTCATTACAGCCCCCCGGCCTCCTGATTGGCCGGGAAGCCAACTCCATGCTTCCTGAATAATGACTCGCCACCCAGCTTCCTGATACTGGAAGTTCTGGTATTGGGAGCATTTGAGCAAGTATGAGTACTCGCCCAAATACTCAGTATTGGCACCGATACCAATACTAGTATCGGTGCATCCCTAGTATGCACATATCTCTTAACTGTTGCTTATTTGGAGGAACTGTGCCTCATTTGGAACCAAATCCCTCTGTTCATCTTTCCTCCCCCAGTTTTTCCGCTTTTTGGTCTGACATATATATATGGAAAGGTACTATGTAACCTTTAACTTATATGGCCAATTATTTTGCCATGTTACATGAGCAGTACTGGACTAGGCTTTATTAGTTGAAAATTTTGCACAAACCCCCGCACTACCAAAGAAAGCACCCAGACACACCAAACTGGCAGCATGAAGGGCCACTGAATTAATAAGCATGATTTTAGTCTTATATAAAAGGATAACATTGACAATATATACGTTTCACACTTCTTAACAGTTTTAAAAGAAGTGTAAAGTTATCCACTGGTGTTATGTAACTCATGGTAGATAATTTGCATTGTGCTTGCATGAGCTATAATCTTTCATTAAAAGTAACCCAAAGCATACGGATACTTAAAGGTAACAGAACATTGGTAAGGAAATATATTGTAAAATTCCCACATGAACTGCTATTTAATATAAGCAAAGTCTATTTCACACTTAATTTTCCGATTTTTCTAAATTCTTCACACCGGTAAGAGTTCTAACTAAACACATTGACCTAGAGGGGTGGGGGAGTGTGAAATGAAGCACATACATTTTTGTTCCTTTTTTCCCCTGGCAAAACATGAATTATACATGGTTGCCTAGGAGATGAGACAGCTTTTCACAAAGTCTGATTCTTAAAAACTCAGGACAGCAGCAGAATACTTAAATGAACTGCTTTATATACTTTTTAAAGCTTTTCAATGAACATGAATGTGACACTGAAGAGAGTGGTTACTTTGCTTGAGATTCTGCCTTATATACACATGCTGGTATTGATTGAAAAAAAAACATATAAAATGTTATAATTTGCTGTCACAACATTTAATTACTGTATCATAAAGTTAAATAAGCTTTTTGCATCTCTGACAGTTTTGGTATCTATTTTCCCTTATTTCACCCACTTTCTCTTTATGTATATGCCATACATACACAGGTCTAAATCAAGTACTCCTGATGCCAAGATGTGCAGTGGTGCATAGCTATTTCATGGGGCCCCAGAACAAAATTACTAAAGGGCCGATGTCTCTCTCGTACATACAAATGGCAAATTCACTAATAAGTGAAAACCCGTGGCAGTCTAAAACAGTAACCAAGGCTAAAGCATAGTGTTTGTTTTTATAGCAATTTAGAAAAGATACCTAAACTGTAACTATTTCCCAAATTCTGGTGCTACCTTTGTACATCATGTTGCAGTCCTGTGCTGCCCAGTACCATGTCAATTACAAAATACTTGGTGGTAACATTATTATAGAAAAACATATTGGTTTTTTTCTTAGGATTTCAATACTTTCTTAGTATGGCTGTCTGGATAATTAATGCCATATCTGTATACATATTGGGGCCTTTTTAATTGATTACATATTATTTGGCCATAAGTCTGCTTAAAAGAAATACCTTTAGCTATGTGTGGACTGTGTAGGGTTGAAATCATACATTGCCGTGCCTTTTATCTGTCCAGGGCTCCAGTGAGGAGAGTTTATCTCCAGAATGTTTGATTCTGACCCCATTCACACTGAGCTACATCTAAAAAGGCGATTTTGAGCTGAGCGACATTGCGCTAGATTGAGCTACATTGAGCTACAGTGCACATTTTGTCACGCTACGTAGCGCGACTTTTCACAGGGACTTCGTAGCTGCTACATTGGGCTGTAACCAATCAAAAGTGGTCTTGATGTGATATCATTCCTTCCTTCTTATATTTCTGTGCAAAAGTGACACATCTGTAGTGCGACATAGTGCGACAATGTCAGGCAACATTGAGCTGCACCATTAAAGTCTATTGGGCCAAATCGCACAAAATCCACCGAAAAATAGGTCATGTTCGAGCTACAAGCTTGAGCGATGAGCTATAGGCGACATTGAGCTGTGAGATGTGAACAGCTCCATTGAAATGCATTGGACAAGCTACATTGAGCAACATTGAGCTGATATTTGAGCGATTTTGGAGCTGAAATCATGCTACAAATCGCTCAGTGTGAATGGGGTCTAAGACTGTTATTAGACATAGGGGATGATTTACTAAATGCAAATTGGCTGTTCATTGTGTAGAGGAACTTACCTTCAGATTAGCAAATGTAGTTAAAATTCACTTTGCAAGGAATGCTTAATCACATGCAAGGAAAATAAAAATACAGGAAAAAAATATCAGCTTCTCTTCTTTTATTTTCAAATCTTACCTGAACAAACTAAAGAGATATGCTGATTGGTTGCCATGGGCAACTGCTCTGGATTCTGTCTGCTCCAGGTTTGATACATTTTCCCCACAGCTTTTTTGCTTGCACATGATTGAATTATTGAAGTCAGTAGAGCTTCACTTCATTCACTAACCTAAGGGAAAATTCCCCTGCAAAGTGGACAGCCTATTTGCCTTAGGTAAATCAACCCCATAGAGCTTAATACATCTGCTGGAATCCCTAGTAACTTACAAGTACTGCAGTCAATTAGGCTTACTATGTTTGTGGTTAAAAAAAACTTTTACAGTTTAACCACCTCCCGGCCGGCCGTTGTGAAGCAACGGCCGGCGGGAGCTTCCTAGATCTGAGCAGGTGTAGTTAAAAGTTCTGTCAGCCACGCCCACTCGCACGCCCGTCCCGTCAGCCACGCCCACTCTAACAAGATATGTATACCTCCGAAATTGTGTGTTCCTGCTCCTCACAATTCCAAACTGGGTAAGCTGCATTGTGAGGAGCAGGAACACATTTAGGAGGTATACATATCTTGTTAATTAAACATAGGGTTGGGTGAAATAAATTTATTTAAACATAGTATGGATCATATATTGGTCAAAAGATATATAAACAGTTTGTACTTTGAGGATTGATATTGGCTATCTTAAATGCCCCCAGACTTTTTTGATTTTTAGAATATATTCGGACATAATAATTATGGTTGACAGTGACTACCACAGTGGCTAGTATATATAATATCGCAAGTGAGTTGCGCTCGGTCTCGACAAATATAAATAAAATAAAATATGTGCACTGTATAGGAAGAAGTGAAGAAGTTACTAAGTTCAGATTCTACTGTGAAAAAATTATAAATCTCGGTAGTCACTACCTCGGTAATAATTCTGCAATACAACAATCAGGTGTGGGAAAAAGGTTTTCAATCACCAGCCGGTGTATTGATTAGGTGTTTCTGTGTACTAAGTGTACATGGTTTGTCCAAACAAACCTCTTAATGATGTGACAATCTATTCAAAGACACCAATCCAAATATAAATGACTCAGTGTCACAGATTGGTCGTGTATAAGAAAAACAAAAACAAATTCTAAAATCCCAATCTCTAAATCGTGACGAATTTTACATATAATACGAACACTTAAATAATAGAAATTAAACAGTATGAAAAATTATCACATATACAGTGCTACTCCGTGCACTCTGATTCCTCAGAGGGACGTGTGCTTCAACTTTCGCAAGGATGTATTAAATAGCACACTAATGAAGGCTAATTGCCAACCATGTTTCACGTAATGGAAGCCATGTCATTTGAATAGGAACAAATACAGGTTATAACATTCACTTTCAAGGCTCCTGCACAGCGGGATTACCAAAGCTCCTTGGAATGAGCTCTTATCCATTAAATTAAAGCCCGTACAGGACTCTGCTTCCCCGGGGAGAAATACAAGGGAAGAGAGGTGAGCGACTGCAGCTGCTGATCTTCACTCGGGACATCTACCCTTTCACACACGAATCCAGCAATTTTTGGATATATCTTTAAGTCTGTTTCCATCCGTGTGTGTAGGACTTGAGCAGGTTTGCCTCTCTCGAGCCCCCCCCCCTTAATCGCAAAATATGTGAGTAAATTCGGATATATTGCATCTCTTGATCAATACCCATTCATCTTGTATTCACATTAGTGAGTTTCACCATATAGGTGATCTATGGGCATGTTTGATATTATAGTGCAGGGTAATTCCAGCGGAATGTTTTAATTGTTTTTAAATGTTTTGTAATGGGAGTTTATACATGTTTTTTCTAAATAATAAATATTGTATTATGAATTTTGACTTACCTGCTTACTTAGACCAATCTCCATAGAAGGGATTTCTTTGTGCTGGGGATCGTTTTTTGAATTATTATTTGAAACCCTGCAGATTGGTATACGTGTTTTATACTAAAAATTAGGCTACTCCATTTCCCCGTTTTTTTTGTTGGAAGAAGAAGAAACTCTATCAGATACATGCCCCTGTGTGTATTGTAAGTTTCCAAAATCTTATTTTCACCAAATGAAACATCAACAGTATTGCTTACAAGCTTATCATATGCTAATTGACTATTTTTAGCAATATTGCTTTTCACAACAGTACCTAATTCTGTTTTGTTCCAATCTGTTGCCCTTAGAAGCCAATTACATTTAGGAAGGCTTTTTAATAACCACATAATTGGGTTTATTCTCAGCTCAGTCATTACATGTATATGCACAACATCAATTGTGAAAAGGTGCTGAAACTGCAGCTACTCTGCATTGTTCAATAACATTTTGGGAAGTGTGGGAGGGGGGGGG
>NW_017307585.1:9020-74056 GCF_000935625.1 Nanorana parkeri | reverse complement strand
CAAAAGGGAAACAATATGTTTAAAAAAGACATGTACATTTTATATTGCTTTGTTTTTTATTCCCCACTATTATGAGCGGATGTCTACACATACCCGTCTTTATCTGTTAGAGCTTCCATGGAGCCTGAGAAACCTAGGGTACTCCGTATGTAAATGTAGCTTTAGTTACCACGTTCCAGCACACCCATCACTACATATTTCATGAAGAACTCTGGGGATTGGAAATCTTAACCCTTGCAGTGTGGCCACCGCAGCACTACATGGGTTAGGTGCTTGTTTTCTAAAGGGAGCTAAACTAACAAAGAAATACTCACTCAACCTCTGATCTGACTGGCTGCTAGACTGGTACCTGCAGCCTCGCTCCTCCTCCACAATGGTGTAATGTACCTCGGTATCCCCATGTCCAATACACCGTATAGAAGGTTTTGACTCATTGGGTCTTAGACCACTGGTGCAAAGGGGGAGTGAGGCTGCAGGAACATGTCTAGCAGTGAACCTGATCCCAGTTTTGGGTGAGTATATCTTTGTTATTTTAACTCCCTAGGCAAACCAAGCACTTAACCCTTGCAGTGCTGAGTAGCTTTGCTGCAAGGTTTAAAAGTTGACATGCCCAGAGGTCTTTTTTTTTACATTGGCCGGTATAACCAAATTAGAAGCATACACTACAAGGGGTGGGCCAGCACTTCTGCCTTCTAACCTTGAAATTCTTAGTTTGCACATGCTGTGTCCCAGGATTGTGGGGTCTGGGCACATTCTATATGATAAAAGGTACAAACATCGAGACTTGGAAATAACTCTTGGTAACTTTTTTTGAGGTTTTTATTAGGCTGATTCTGGAGGCAGGCTTATTTTGAAGGTACCTGACAATCAAAGTTGAAAATGAATCCTTAATCCTTATCCAAGCATTGCTGTAATGCACTAGTCGACCTCCCTCTCTTGTGATCAAAATAAGGAGAATTGAATACCCATTTTTATAATGCAGGATTGGAAATCTAAAAAGATAACGCATTTCTCACAGGCAGCAATCTGATTCATACTTGCCTTGGTATGAAGGTGATGGGTGATAGCGGAAGCAGATAGAGAGGAAGTTTCATAGCACATGCTTCTATGTCCCATCTTGTAATTTTAATCATTCATTTTCTAACTAATACACTCCCCAAGGTTAAGTAGAATTATAAATCATAATTAGATTTAACAAAAGTAGATAGTACGCATTATTGATGTTAGTGTTAACTAAATAACAGTAATAATAATAAGATTTCTACCGTGCTTCTCTTCCTTGGAGCCACAAAGTGCTTATCCAATTTTAAATGATATCCTCCATTTGTCTAGAAGCCAGTGATGGACCAAATAATTGGGGTGATGTGGCAGTGGCAGGGATGGTGGGTGAATAGCCTGGCTGCTGCTTTCTGTACCAACTGCAAGCAATGTAGTTTTTTTCTCAGGGGGGTTGCAGTAATCTAATCTGGATGATAAAAAAAAAGCCTGGATTAATTTTAGCAAATCCTCTGCTTGAATTAGATGTTTGATACTTGTGATTTTCCTGAGATGGTGGAAGGAGGACTTGATAGCAGGTGATACCTGTAACTTAATCGATAGGTTAGTGTCCAGGATCACGTCCATATTGTGCATATGCTCTGAGAACAAAATATTTGTATTCCCAAGATTTGAACCATGGATGTGTTTGCTGCCTACTAACCAAAATGCTATGATATTTTACTTGCCTCTTATTTGTATTTATAATAAATGTAATGATAGGAATATGGTTATATGATGCGGTTTATTCCTGACATTTATCATTGTTGTTTCTATGGCAACCTATTTGTAGATATCTAATCCAGTTGTCTATTTCTGTCTGCAATTTGCCATTCACTTCAGTAAATACTTTTATATTTGTATGATAGAAGGCTAATTGGAGCCTGAAATGTTGTCTGTGCCTCTCTAATAAATACAATTTTATCATTGCTATTTCTGCATACTTTCTATCTAGAATTAATGGAAACTATTTATTTCCTCTTGTCACCCATCAGACATGCACACCTAGTGAAAGAGAAATTATAATTAGAATGGCCAGACATTGTTTTCAGAAGCATGCCTTTACCTCGATGAACCTGGAATTAAGAGAATTTGATCATAGATGTTAGTGTGATAATATCATACTTTTATGAATGAAGCACAAAATAAGTCTGCACGCATGTTCCTCCATATGGGGAGGTAAAAACCCTACTAACAAATTATACTTTAAAGTCCCTTAAACACGGTAATATTATACTAACTCACAGTATGGAAGAACTTATACTAACTTTAGATATCATTGCAGGAGATGCCTAGTGGGCTGGGCAGCAATGCCACTATGGATAAATGTTTCAAATTTGACAAGTGGGGTTACATATTTTACTCCACACAAGTGATTGTTTTTGCCTTTTTTCAAAATTTAATGCATATTGTGATGCACCTACACATTTTGGTGAATACATAAAGAATATCTTTGCCAAAACAGTTGTTTAAGCCTAATTTTAAAACTGCGCGACCATACATTCCTCAGATAGACCATGTCATCATGCAAGAGGTGTCAAAAGTGTGTGAGAAAAGAAAATGTTAAATTGCAAAAAATCTAAAGCTTACAGAGAAAAACAAACTTCAGATTTGAATTCAACACCCCTAAATTAGGTAAGAACAAGTGCTGATATCAATGCAACAAAAATGTGATTCCCAGTGTTATTTTTGCTTTATCTAACTTCCAAAGTGTCTGTCTACATTAGCTTCAACTGATTGTGCTTATTGACCAATATCAAAATTACAGTTACAATATAACTAATTAGTTATATATATATATATTATATATACACTATAGAGCTTATTGTAACAATATTGCCTAATTAAAAAAAGTGTATTGAATTGAAATTAAAAAGTATTGACATCAATCAGTATTACAAATTACAAGTTAACACTATCCTAGCAGTAAAAGAGCAGCAGATATGATATTCCTGAGCCTAATTCCCTCACTGACTACCAAGCTTGTTCAATAAGACCCATGGTGGTACCCATGGCAACTTGTCAGAATGGGATGACTAAGTTGATGATGACAGCAATCTGAAATTTGATTGGCTGCAATGAACTAGTCCATGTGCACATTATCACTGCTCTTCTACCATTGTATTGACTAAGCCTGTGTTTGCATGTCTATTTCCTTCAATCACTCCATCAAGTGATTTAGAGTAAACCTCATGCATGAGTAGAGTAGGAAAATCATTTTTTTGTGGTTAAAAATGTTTTGTGGTTAAATTCTAGCAACCTCATGGACACATTGGTAAAATGGGATATGGGAGCGCCACAAACAAATCATTTTTTTTTACAAAGAAAGTGACATAGTTTTTTTCTGTAATTCTATTGGGTCTCTGTACCTATTTGAAGTATACAATATGAATGGAATTCTTGTTGGAACTAACTAATGAGAGAAGCAGCATAAAACATCGGCAGCCACCTTTTACCAGCCCTTGGGCTGCATACTAAATTCAGAGCAGTGAAGCTGAGCTATTTGGTCTCACTATTAGGGATGGACTCGAACATCGGCAATTAGTGTGTTCAGCTAACACATGACCTGTCAGGGCGTATGCGGGCTATTCGCCCACCTTGCGCCCTGCAAGGCACTGTGCCTTGTGAGCCCTGATTGGCTAAAGCCTTGCACCTGACCACAGGATTGCACCCTGCACCTGACCACCATTTTTTTTAACAAAAGACTTGTTAAACTTATCTTTTTTTTTTTCAAATAAATTATTTTTTTTAAAGTCTGGTCTCCTCTTACTCATTCACAAGGTAGGGGCGCATCTGGGTGCTCCTTTATTAAAGGGGTACCCTGATGAGATTAAGCCCCCTGCCTGTACCCCCGCAACCAACACCCCAGGGCTTGTGAGGAAGAGGCCCTTGTTCCCATTGGCACGCGGACAAGGCGCTTTTTCAGGGGCGACCCTGGAAAAGCACCCTCCCAGTGCCAAGGGCATGTGGCCTGATAGCAAAGGGGGGAGGGCGCTTTCTCACTCCCCCCTTTCCCACCCTGCCAAGCCTGTGCATGGATCAAGGTTCTGGTTGGGAATTTTAGGGGGGACCCCATGTTTTCTTCCCCCTTTTTGGGGGGTGGGGCTGCTACCAGAACTTAAGGGTCTGGTATGACATTTGTGGGGAACCCCACGCTTTTTTTTTTTTGCTTTTTTAAAAAATGGGGTCTCTCCTAACATTTCTACCAGACCTAAAGGGTCTGGTATTGTTTGGAAGGGGGAACTTATTTTTTCTTATTGTCGTTTTTTTCTTTACAAATTTCATTTTTGCTGCAGCAGGTTCTATACATCATACAGATTTACAGGCAGTTTAAGGGGACCACCAGGCACAATATTTGAAGGATTTTTTCATTTTGATTGTTTCACTTTAAGTGAAGTTTAAATCACTGCTCCTTTAAAAACAGTATTTTCATTGATTCCTGTCCCCTAAGGCAATACCCGAATCCCCATACCTTTTTTATGGCCAATACATTGCATATAAGGCTTTAAAATGGGGGCATTTGCTTTTAAAAGTTCTACCCCCCATAGACTTGCATTGAGTTGGAGTTCAAATTCGAACTTTTCCCATGTTCGAAATGTTTTATTCGAACCGAAAAGGGGGGTGTTCAGCCCATCACTACTCACTATTACACACCTGAGTGGTGGCTTTCAGAGATTGACAGAGTCTACCTTTTTTTTCAGGTTTTTTTGTTTTTTTTTAGAAAGAAGCCATATACTAAAAAGAAGTCAGTTCCCTGTCAGAATGCTGTAGAGAAGGACCCTTGCTGTGTGTGGAAGCATGAGTCTCTGTGCAGAGGTCCGACACCTTTCCATTCTATTTTATAACAAAATGAACTATAAGACATTGCACACATTTTGTTATGATGAATCTCAAATGTATTTAGCTGATTTAAACTAAGGGGGTTATTTACAAAGCTGCAGAAGGCAGCCAAGTGAATTACCCAGTCGAAGTGAACAGAGCCGAATGCTTCAGTCCTTCTGCACTTTGGCTCAACCAAACAATGCATCAATGAAAATCAATGACCGAAGTGCAGCCGAAGGCAGCCGATGTATGGCTGATTTCAGCCGTAAATCGGCTGCCTTTGGCTGCACTTCGGTCATTGATTTTCATTGATGCATTGTTTGGCTGAGCCAAAGTGCAGAAGGACTTCGACTCAGCTGATCCAACTTCTGAATCGGTACGGGCTATAGTGAATAGTCCGTACAGCAGCCTTCGGCTCGACTGAACCGAAGGGCTCCCGTAACCGGAGCCAGCCGAAGGATCAGCTGAAGCTACGGCTGGATCCTTCGGCAGCTTTGTGAATAGACCCCTAAAAGTTTGATTGAGCCTTACATTTTATCTATCTTCCCACTATATGTTGTGGACTTTACTGGGGATATTGTATGCATCACTCTTTATGCTATCATTAACAAAATCAACATTTGACCACACCATTGGCCATACACAAACCATATCATGTATGTATTGTAAAAAAGAACAGACCATATAGCTTTAAATCTCTGACTCTCTAGTTCAGCCACAACTTACCATACTTCATAATGGTAAGGTCAAGCAGAAGTGAATTATCTTTAAAATAGCTGATTAATGAAAATCAATTTCAATATTTGAAATATACAGGATAAATTAAGTAACTGAAGTATGTGTCAGTATACACAAAACAGGTTTATCATTCTTCTCAGCATCAATTACTTCTTTGTTTTACCATTACTTCTGAGATCATTTACTACATTATTGATTTTCATGGATGCAATGTGCACAATCATTTAAGTACATTTTGTAGATGGTAACTCATGTGGTTTGTATAAAATGGTTTATAAAATTCAACAGGGATGGCAACCTCAATCATTGTGGGTAAAAACTGAAAACCTGCCAACATCTCAGGAGTTTGCTCTCACTAATGATGAATGAGGCTGGCTAAGGCATGCTGTGACAGCTTGGAAACTTATTGCAACCAATCTAATTTTGCTGTGATGGTGCCAGTAGGAAATCACATTACAAAATACTCAATGGGGGTTCTGCAACTCACTGTTCAAGGGGCCACACAGTATTAATACTTTGATATGGAAACGTTACCATATCACTCAATGTAATGTTTTTTTATTTTTTTATTTACAGTTAATATTGTGACTCAGAGCCCACTCATGCCATCTTTGTGCACTAAGATGTGTATCTTTCTGCACTAAGGCGTGTATCTTTGTGCACTAAGGCATCTTGTGTTAGGCAGCTCATTCATTTTAAAAGAGCTGTCAACACATCTAATTGAACAAAACAGTAGGCCCTGCACAGTTTCTTTCAGTGCAGGACAATACAGCAACCAGGCATATGCAACTATGGATTTTAGTGTGCTATAATGCAGGTGTATTGCAGTAAAAAAGTGCATTGTGGTGCAATTACCTATTAATGGCAATGCACATCTACAGTCTATTTATTATTGTGTGTTTCAGTAATGTGTGCTGTGGTGTTAACAAGCTCTTATTATTTTTTCAATTCTATTGCTAAACTTAAGGCCTCTTTCACACAGGTGGTCCGATTGGGTCCGCCTGTCAGGTTTTCATGCAGACCCAATCGGATGTCCAATGTATGTCTATGGGCAGTTATGTGTAAATGGACGGCAGCCATGTGTAAACGGACGGCATCCGTGTACACTCGGTGACCCCCGCCTCCAACCAGGTCCGGAGAAACAAAAGGATCAGAGATCCATTTCACCAGACTGGGTGCCGGACTGGGGGTAATCTAATGTAAACCGTTTGTTTGGTTTTTTTATGTCGGGGATCCCCCCCTAAAATTTCTGGTATGAATTGGAAAAGGGGAACCCATGCTGGGTTTTTTTTAATTCAATTTTTTTACAACTTGCAGGGGGTTCTCCCCGCTCTGGCTGTGTGTGCCGAGCCCAAGCATGTGCATTTGGCTCAGCTGTTTACTACGGCTGCCTTCGGCTGCTCTACAGGCTATTGTGAATAGCACATACAATAATCCTTTCGCTTTGGCAGAAGCGAAGGGTTTCTCCAGCCGAAGCGAGTCGAAGGATTGGCCGAAATTTCGGTTAAATCCTTCAGCAGCTTAGTGAATAACCCCTTAAATACTTCCAGGTGAGCAGGAAAAGTAGGAAATTATAGCAAGGGTATCTCAAGACATATAACCACATATAACAAAAATATAACATCTGGGTAGACTGACTTTTTAATTAATGGATGTTCATAAACTACTGACTTAATGTGGCCACACATGAGCATTTCAACATCCAATAAAACAAGATATGAAATATATCAGCTTATTCTCCAATGGACTACCTTAATGACATTTAGGGGGTTATTCACAAAGCTGCCGAAGGCAGCCGAGTGCATAACCCAGCCGAAGTGAAGTGTGCCGAACAACGTTCGGCTATTCACTTCTGGCTTGTAAGTACATCGGCTGAAATCAGCCGTACATCAGCAATCGGCTCAGCTATTCTGCTCAGTACCTCCATGGTACCAAGCAGAATAGAAAATCAATTAAAAAAAGTTGAAAAAAAGATTTTTTTAAATGTAAATAAATAGTTAAATAAAAAATAAATATAGATTTTTGAAAAAGAGAACAAAATACAAAAACAATTGGACGAAATTAACAGTGACAGTTAGCTCCGCCCGACTGATTCCTATTGGCCGCCACCTGCTAGAGTCTTCTAGCAGGTCCCGGCCAATGAATAACAACTGGGCAGAGCCGGCCGTGACATCATATTGTTTAATGACAGTTCAGCATACAGAGTTATTTGGGGACGCTGATCGGTAGGATGGCTACGCCCAGCTGTCATTTCCGTGCAAAAGGCCCCGCTTCGGCTGTCACTTCGGCTCAGTTGAGCTGAAGCAAATGCCTTTGGCTCGGCTGAGCCGCTTGGCAGCCTTTGGCTGCTGTATGGGCTATTGTGAATAGCCCGTACAGCAGCCCTTTGGTTCGACTGAACCGAAGGGCTCCAGCGGCCGAAGCTACGGCTGGATCCTTCGTCTCCTTTGTGAACAGCCTCCTTAGTTTGATCAAACACTGTGCATTATAAGCTATTTCCATGTTTTGTTTTGTTTTCATAAAATACAGGGGGACTTTTTTATTTTGCTTTGTCACATCTCAGTGCTGATGATCTTCTCCAATCTCTTGTAGCAAGGAGAAAGATGTTAACTCAAGGTACAATTTTTTTACACAAAAATATGTTCATTAGGTTGAACCTATTTTCCTTTTTGGACCAAAATAACCTCCCCGAAAGTGCACATGATACAAAGCTGGACAATTTAAACTGAGTGTATGATTACAAGTGCATAAACAAAAGCTGGCTTTCCCCTCTGGCAGGGAGATATGTAATTTGTCCAATTTATTATAATTGACCTTCAAAATTACTAAAGATTACAAATTATGAAAACTTTTAGATGGGACTGGAGTGATACTTTAGGGTTGAATGTGTATTTACTCCAGTGGACAGGACATGTTAGACCTCTGATTATGCATTCAGCTATCATATGCTATGGCTGAATTGCATGGATTTGTGCCAGGTATGTTCATTTGTTTCACATTTATTGAAACTATTTACAGAGCTATTGAAAATTACCAATACATATCATATACAGTATAAAAACTTTCTCATTTAGAGGAAAAACAAAACATTTGTCGGAAGTTTGTATAATCAGACGAGAATGACATTGGTGATAATCGAATAAAAATGAAGGAAGCTGGGAAATGTCTCTCTGAAGAAATATCATTAAACTAAAGCTGATACAGTACCATCCTTCATACCAGCATGCTGGCAAAAGAACGCCAAGGAAAAAAATAAGCCAGACTGTCTCCAAGGCCCAGAGCTCTTCGAGAAGACCTAATTAGAGTCAAGGTGACAGAAGTAAAAGACGAAGAACACATTTACAAAGTAAAGCAAACCAACAGAATTGTAATAATATATTATCATTCAGATCAATATTTTTAATTATATTAAATAGGTATTTCATCTGGCGATTTGTAGTGTCATAGTTGCAAAGAACATTATAGAATAATTATTTTCTCTGTTAAGAAACCTGATTCCTGACCCATGGACGCACACAGTCTGTTATTGGAAAAGTGGTTAGGTCATTGGTGATAAATGCATACAGGCATATCAAGGTGCTATGGCCATTTAAAGTGACATTGCCACTGGGGGACGGGATTTACAGGTACAGGTATTAAGTGTACGGACCCAGAGATACCTGTATGTACCTGCAGCAGCCTCACAAACCTTCCTGCAAATATCAAGTAATTCTAATAGCCAAAGTTTCAGCACTTCCTGATAACTGACAAAGCTTTACTACGCTTTCTGCCTCCTTTGCATTCCTTTTCACCAGTGCGGCTGCACATGATAGTGAAGGACCAATAGGTAGGGTTGGAAGAGCTCTGCTCAGCATTTAACTGGTTTGTGTAGGCCCCTTTAGACTTTATACCTGCAGTAATTAGCTCCTCCTTCCCCCGCTAACAAAGTCTCTATAAAGTAGAACTATAGGCAAGCCAAGGTTTCACAGACAACAGCTTAAACATTCATATTTCTCGGAGTCTGGAGTTAGACAGAGGAGATGATAATTCAGGTCCTCCACTCTAAGTACAGTTCAGAATGTAGCAATACAGTCTGGCTAGATTCCGCGGTCAGCAGCAGAATGTAGACAATAGGGAGAAATTGCAATAGCCGATAGCAGGCTGACTATTGAAACCCCACCCACAGAACTTTCTCTCTCTGGGCCACTGCTCTGCTTGGTAGGTGGGGTTTCAATTCGCCAGCCGACTATTGGCTATTTCAAATTGCAATAACCAATAGCAGGCTGGCTTTTGTTCCTGCCCATTGAGCAGAGGAGCGGACCTGAGAGAGAACTTTCTTTCTCAGGTCACCCCTCTGCTCAGTCAATGGGGCTTTAATAGGCAACCTGCTATTGCAATTTGCAATAGCCAATAGCAGGCTGGCTATTACTCCCGGCTGCTTCCATTAACCTGGCAGCTGCAGAAGCTAGATGGCTGGTAAATAGGGCTGCAGGGGGAAGTGGGGCACTGCGGGGATGGTTGCTTGAGAGTTACTCTTAATTCTCAAGCAACCAGAAACTACAAATAAATTCAAGGACCTCTTTTACTTGAAATGTCATTGTAAGTAGGGATGCACCGATACCCATATTGGTACTTGTACTCGCCCAAATGCTCCGATACTTACTTCTGATACCGGAACTTCCAGTCAGAGAGAGACTGCAGTGCCGAGGGAGCATGGAGGCTTCCTAACCAATAAGGTAGCTGGGCAGCACGTAATAACCCACCTCCCAGCTTCCTGATTGGTCAGGAAGCCAGGCTGCCTAACAATAATTGAATTTGGTTTCCTAGCTAATCAGTAAGCTGGGAGGCGAGTCATGATGTGCTGCTGACTTCCTGATTGGCAAGGAAGCCAGCTTCACTTGTTGGTAGGCAACCTGGCTTCCTAACCAATCAGGAAGACGGGAGGCAGGTCATGACTCGCCTCCTGACTTCCTGAATTGCCAGGAAACCAGGCAATCTTGGCAAGTGAAGCCGGTGTTCTTTCGATAGAACACCGGCTTCCCAGATAATCAGGAAGCTGGGCAGCCGGACATGATCGGCCGCCCGACTTCCTGATAATTGGGGCACACGACATCGGTATCGTTACTCTGTATCAGCAAGTACCGGGAAAAAATATTGGTACTCATACTCGATAGCAAAAAAATGGTAGAGGTACATCCCTGATTGCAAGTAAAAGCTAAAAGTTTACAAGACTCTAGATTGAAATGGGGCAGTATTAGTATCATTAGCTAAACTTGATGACACCAATAGTAGAGGATTTATTCATTTTAATTTCCAACAAAGAAAACATATATCTTTTGCAATACTATGTCACAGCTGTAACTAAGAATGCAAAGGTGGAGAAATCCGGAGTTATCCAGTGCCCCTAAATAAATCATAGCCAAGGTTTTTTTTTCTTTTTTTTAAGCCTTCTCTATTGCTGTTTCTTTGCTTCTCTAGAACTCCATGTAAATATAAAAGACACAAATGAATTTAGCTCTGTATTAAATAAATAATCACTACATGTATTTTTATAAATTCAAGTAACAGTGTAGGTAGTGTAAGAACTTTATTTGGTATTAGCCTCGTGCAGTCCCTCTACAGAAGAGCTCAGACCAGAGACAGAGAAGCAGCTAAAGGAGCCAATCAGCTGTACTGCAGTGTTCTTGTGCTAACAAGGAATATGCTAATGGGAGGAAAGAGAAGATGAGTTTATTAGTTGACTGCTTTTTCTTTCTCAGTCCAGTCACTTATTGGGGGAGAGACAAGACCTGTAAGTGCCATACAGTCTTAGGGGTGTACATTCGTATGCCACACTGCACAGCTCATAATATCAACTTACTACTTTCTGGTTCAGCTTTATTGCTGCTTCCTGGGTCACTCTTCTGTGAATTTGATAAAGCTAAAGATGCAAAATCATCCTCCAATAAACAGTTTAAAGGTGGCCTTGGATGCTGAATTGTTGATCCAGGAAATATTCCTGACAGTGCAGTTTGGTGGTTGATTGTAAATCACAAGATTGGCTTACTGAATTACAAATCCTTTTTGGAGGTAAAAAAAAAAAGCAAATATATGTATTTCACTTTTGTGTTTAGCTGTTTGCCTAGAGTTCTGCTTTAGAGTTATGTTAAAAAAGTTGCTGATCTGCAGGCTTTTTATAGCAGAAAAAAATGTCTCTACTATCATAAAAGCTTTCTGCTGCCTGACAGCAATTTTGTGTTTCTGTACACTGAGTCGTGCATGTGCCAGGGGCGTATCTGCCGCGAGGCAAACAAGGCTTTTGAAATATCCAATAGCAGGCTGCCTATTGCTCTCAGCAATAAAGTTTAAAAAAAATATTAATAAAAAAAGTTAAATAAACTAAAATTAAAAATACAAAGAAAAAAAGTTTAAAAAAATAAAGTTAAATAAACTAAAATGAAAAATACAAAAAAATAAAAAGTTTAAAAAAATAAAGTTAAAAAAACTAAAAAATGTTTTTAAAGTTAAATAAATAAAAAGTAAAAATGCCAAAAAATGAAATTAAATAAAAATTAAGAATAAAAAAATAAAAAAAAGTTTAAAAAAATTAAACACACAGCCTCCTGAGACCCACGTTTGAGTGGAGCCTCATGTTTAAGTTTCGCCTAAGGCCTCGCAAAGTCTAGAGCCGCCTCTGGGTAAGTGGATCACACTGCTGTTAAAGGGACCCTGCAGAGCCCAGCATAGATTCTGCACAGCCCACCTGAAATTCACAGGTGGGCTCTGCAGGATCTGTGGTGGGGTCTATGGTGGGCTCTGTAGGGTCTCAGGGGGGATGTGCAGGATCTGTGGTGGGGTCTATGGTGGGCTCGGCAGGGTCTCAGGGGGGCTCTGCATGATCTATGGTGGGCTCTGCTGGATCTATGGTGGGCTCTGCAAAGTGTCAGGGGGGCTTTGCAGGATCTGTGGTGTGCTCTGTGGGATCTATGGTGGGCCCCACATGGTTTTAGGGGGGCTGTGCAGGATCTCTGGTGGGCTCTGAAGCCTGCAGAGCCCACCAGAGATCCTACACAGCCCCCCGAGACCTGCAGTGCCCACCAGATATCCTTCACAGCCCACCTGAGACCCCACAGAGCCCACCACATATCTTGCACAGCCCCCCTGAGACCCTGCGGAGCCCACCACAGACCCCGCAGAGGCCACCATAGACCCTGCAGAGCCTAGCACAGATCCTGCAAAGCCCCCCTGAGACCCCGCAGAGCCCACCTGAGTTCCTGCTATGCTAATAGCGGAACATGTCAAAAGCTGAATACAATGTGTGCACTGTATCCAGCGACTGAGAGGTTACACAAAAAGTAAAAAACAGGAAGGGGTGGGGCAAATTTAGTGGGGGGGCATCTGAGTTTCGTTTTGCCTAGGGCAGCCCCAAACCAGAATACACCACTGGCATGCGCACAGGCTTGACATGAAATTAAATAACTCCTATGTGCATACCTGGAAGCTACGACATTGGGGCCTGTTTAATCGAGCAGCTGAAGAACTTGGTACTGGAAGAAGCTCAGGACAAACATGAAAGTGCTGGTGAGGGAGGAGCACAGCACTGGAGGGGATTGTTTTGGCAGGTAAATCTACCATAATGTGCTATTTTGCTGCGAATGACTAAAAGCTCCTAGGGGCTTTTCCCCCATCCCTCACTTTACTTTCACTTTAATAGTGTGTATACATGTTTTCATGGAGATTGGAATTGTTCTAGTTGTTATTGCAGAACTCCAACTTCTTATTTTGGATACTATTAAATATTAAGCTTGTTATTCATTACTGTTATGTCCGTCCTTAATTACTACCTAGTTATACACGATGTGTAGGGAATGCTTTGATATCAGTAGCAAATCCTCCGCAGTTTTCATTATTGCATTCTCTGGCTATGATGACACAATGCTGTCTAGTAATGCCTTGGCTGATCAATACAGTAATGTCCTCTGTAAATCTATGATGTTTTGATATTCTGTGCTAGTGACCTATATCCTAGCACAATGTATAGTTTGCAAATATGTATGAAAGTAAATGTAAGCCAAGAAAGGGGTATGGGAGTGACACAGAGAACATTTAAAATAATTGGCAACAAATACAAATCCTGCACAGAGTTATGAATTATTTAATGTCCTATTTTTAGCTGGCATGAGAAAAGGACTGTAAAATAACTAAGCTACCCTACATAGCTTAAACTGCATTCTACCCTCACTATCTCTATAGACATATCTGATTAAATCCAGTGTTGTTCACCCAGCCACTATAAGATTGACCTTATCAGCAAAGGGTAATTTCTATATACAACATACCTGCTACATGAAGACTACATATGCTTAGCCTTTGCAGCAGCCCAATTCTTAAAAAGCCACCACTTCACTGCTCACCATCCTCTGCAAGTAATCAACCGGTCGTTTGGTTTGAATACTTGCTCCTCCCATCACTGGCTGTGGTTCTTCCTGTTGTCTTGTACATCCTGTAGTGATGGGTGAGCCAACAGAAGATACCACAGCCAGTGGCAAGGGAGCAGATATTCAAACACCCAGAAGTGTGTGAGTGCTTGCAGTCCATAATAGAAGTTACCAGCACTCGATGATATGTGCAAGAAGTAAAGCACTTTTTATTCAATCGTCACATGCGTCAAACAGCCAACATTTCGGGGCCACGCAGGGTCCCTTCTTCTGGGCGACATAGTGACGACATAGTGAAATAGTGCTTGCAGTGTCTCGAGGAGTACGCGAGCGGGGACTTTTCAAGAAATGGAATGGAGTAGGAAAGCAGCTGCACTCCTTACCGGAACAATAGTAAACCTGCAGAAGCAGGTGGGTGCTTGTAGCGACCATGGACGGCACCCTGAACAACACAAATATTATCAGATTTATATGAAATATCAGAAATAATTAAATTATTAAATTAAAGCAGGTAATAATATTTTTCTGGTCCAAGTGCTAAGCATGGATTGATAAACTTTTAAAATAAATCCTTTGATTCCTTGATTCCTATGTCACTCCAACATTTGCCATATGATCTGGAGAGATCAAGCTGCCCGTTTTTACAAGTCTTTTCAATGTGAAAAAACCCCCAAAAAACATGACTTACGCATGCTATACTGAGTCACCAATAGTCTTAATTTTTTACTCTGTTGGACTCGGCAAACTGGTTGCATGTGACAAGCTTTATAGTTTGCTTAGTATAGTAATGCTGATCTTAGATCTTGTCAAAGTTTACCTAGAGATTTAAATTTGTGAGTAGAGACATACTTTGTTTCTCAGGCAATACATATGTTTTCCCTGCTATTTGCAAACATTTTGACACTATACACTGATCTGTGCATGTGCAGATCAGTGAACAATGCTGGCGTCTGCTGAGTGCCAAGATTAATGAAGTTAGGTCATTGCGACGTGGCCAATCAAGTTGGTCGAGATCCAAAAGACCAGGTGAAGATGTTAGCATTGGTGAGGGAGCTTGTGGTGCCAATGTTCTGTCCTTGTCTCCCAACTGTGCCTGTCCTTGTCACCCTGTTACATGCTCCCATGGCCTCCCATCTATAGGGGCATGGGCAAGTACCAGTTTAATTTAAAGTAGAACTCCAGGCAAGCAGCTAAATATACAGTTGAAATAGATACAGTATATGCAAACTGTTTAACAGCCAAATGGATTATAGCTTAGTTCATCCAGACATGTAATGCAGACACCCCTGCCACACAGCATAGCCAGGTTTTTGGTCTATGTTTTTCTCCACTTAAGCTAAACAATATTGCCTTTTCTTCAACCTACCTAAAGACCCATACCAGGCAAGCTTTTTTGGGATTCTAAAGCAAGATATACAAACCTATGTCCCTCATCCAGGTTCCTAGTTCTGGATTATTTGAATGCAGGGACCACTAATCTAGTCAGTGACTTCACATGGGGGGTGCGGCCCACACCAGTTGACACCATCAGAGAGGATGACACCAAAATGATTGACAGTCATTTTGGTGTATCACCCACTCTAAAAAGTCGGGCACTCAGTCATCAGTTAGAAGGGGGTGGGAGGAAGCATTCAAAGGGGGGTTAACAGTATCTCCGAGATGGGATCTAAGCCAGGTAAAGGAAGAAACATCCTTACTTTGAGGTCATCATTGCTAATTTCGCTCTTCGCTCTCTCCTACTGTCAAAGTACCCAGTGATGGATTGACTGCATACATTAAAGCAGCGGAGCCTTATTGGCTCACAGCACTACCCTTCTCTCTCACAGTAAAAACTTTGCTGTATATAGGAGTACAGGAAGCTAATATAACAGCACATTAGGGTGCTTCTGCTAGCTTTATTAAAATACATTTCATAATTGTATTAATAAATATATAATTTAAGTAATTACCAAAACCAGCAACCACAACAGCACGAATGCTACATAACATCAGCTTCCTACAAAATAATTAGTGTCTGCACGAATGCAGTGTCATGATATTTCCTGTTTTTCCTGCCTGCTACACTTGGTAATATGAAATGCAATCATTCCACTACTAGCTCATCTTCCCAATGCTTCTACTTGTTACTCCAGTTTTCTTTTAAATGAAGGTTGTCACATTGTCTCAGTCTCAAGTGCATCTATTTGGTTTTGTTCTTTATGTCAAGCAGTTCCTGAACACTGTGTACTTCTACATTCAAGTGCATAAATAAGTCTTAAAATAGAACCGCTGATTATACCTCATTTAGTGGTTTTATCATGTAATGCTTCAGCTGGTTACTTCCTGCGCATTTCCACAATATAAAAGTGCTAATCTCTCACTGCTGCATTTTACAGTACATTTATAGAGTCAACAACATCCTGAAGCCCCAAGCTTCAAAGCGAGGACAACACATAATACTAATGCACACAAGGCATTAAAGTAAAATATTGTTTGCATGTCATCAAAAAAGGCAACTTTAAAAATGTTTATTCCCCCACATTATACACAGAAGAGTAAACTGTATCTGCACTTATAGTTCACCGAGTTCATACAAAAACAACAAAAGTAAGTTGACTGTAATCCCAATTTCCGATGCTGGTATGACAAACACAGGCAAAAGGAAAGAAATGGTTCATATACTATACCCTATTGTGATGTTCTTCTTTTACAAGAACCTTGACACAACAATCCCTGTTTTCTATGTCAATCTGAGGTTTCAACCCTTGCTCACAGTTCGCTCTTCCATAAACAGTTCATGAACCAGAGCCAGTGAGTTGCGCGAGGTATGGCATGTTGCCCCATCTGGTTTATTTTCGGGGTCTACTTGCTATCCACTGCTGAATGTCATGGATGAATTCGGGCGTACGGACTGATGGAGGCCTCGATCTCTTCATGTTTGAGACAGAGCAGGTTTGACACCATTGCCGAACCAGACTCTGAATACAATGTTTAGCTGGTGGTTTTGTTCCAGGGTACTTGTCTGCAAATGTCTCTTGCATTTCCTTAATCGATCCGCCTCAAACATAGCCTTCCACTATTCGCTGATCCAGGGAGAATACCATCTTTCTGAAGGCATGTGCACAGAAGGACTAAATAGGAAGGTGAAATAAAGCCAGAACACTGCACACGTAGTGACACCACATTGCCAGACAGAGAGCAAGGGGCTACGGCACGGGTATTGGAGACATGCTACTTTTCCGTGGCCCACCGTGTAGAAGCAAATTGTCCCATGATAATATTTTCAATGGTTTAACTCAGAACACTGCTACACTGTCATTCATTCCTGCTGCTGGGTTTAAGAGGATCATGTGGTATTTGCCTCTTTCTCTTAAAGAAGAACTTTAAGAGAAAGAGGCAAATCATAAACCTGTTTATCAAACGTCTCTCCCCCTCTGATGTAGTGGTTTAAAGATCCTGGTGTCATCACACTCCATACACTGTGCATAGACAGTGTATAGATGTAAGGAAGCAGAGGGGCAGTCCATCTGTGCAGCGGAGGAGTAGAAACGCTTCAGTGTGACATTCCTTTCACATAGGTTTCCCACAGGTGACTGGTGTCCTCAACTATGTGAAAGGAGCGTCACACTGAGCACATTTGGTGGGAATACTTTTGCTCTTCGGATATGGGTTGTACTAGAATCCCCATGAGAGAGGTTTTGGGCAGTGCACATTTCCACAAGAAATTATGTTTTTTTTCCCTTGACTCACCTTGTATCTGCCTCCCTTTGGCATTGCCCAGATGCCAGTAGATCGGAAAGGGTTTCCCCTTCACTGGGTGTTGCCATGGATGCCATGCATTTTGGAAACAACTAACCTCCAGTCCTTTGATGAAGTACTCTGCCAAACGCGTCGGCATTACAAATATGCCACTATAAGTTTGTTGAAAATATTGTGATTCAAACTGCACTGTTGTTGTCCTATATTTTTAATTATGCAAAATCATTTTTTTTTTGTAAGAATGTGGCTGTGGGAAGTATTATAAAATTGGGCACATGGTATGTTTTAAATATGTACATGTATGTGCTATTAATGCCTGAAAAGCTCCACTCTATGGTTATTTGTTTCTACTTGTGGTCTAAGTGTTGTGGCACCTAGGCCACTTATTCAGCTCCAAGAATTATTGTTTTTTATATTCCTCCTGAAATATAGTAGTGCACTTCCTGGTATGCATGTGCCTAGGCAGTCCTATGCTTATATCCTCATAGTATATCTGCAGTGTGAGATTAAGAGCACTACTGCCTCTGACTGCTAGTCTTATGGGATTTGAAGTTATATTACTGCTGTGCTTCTCACTGTTTCCTTTGCTGGAGGTTCTGACATGAGGAAGCAACACACTGCCTCTACCTAACACAGCAACCTCCACACAGATGCTCAGTGCAGAACAAGGTATGTTTTGTCAGTAATGGGGGAAAGATCATATGCAGGGAGACCACTTTCCATACTAGTGACTAGTCCATTGCCCGCCTTTTTGGGCACAGTTCAGTTCCTATTTACTGGGGAAAAAAACAGGCTTACTGGATTGAGCCATCAGACTTTGCAATTTTGTGTGATGCATATTCCATTTTATTAAATACAAATAGATCAAAACATATGTCAATGCACATAAAAAGGCACATAAATGTATATCATGATGCACGTCAAAGTGGATTATTGAGTGTTAATATGTATTGATGTGCATTACGATGTGCGTTGATTTGCACTGTAAAGTGCTTTGCATTGCACATTAAAACACAGGGCAATGACATGCATTTTGATGTGTTTCCACTGATTTCAATGAAAAAAACATCAAATGCACAGGGTGATGTTTCCAACATAACTTATAAATCATTATTCCCCTGGAATCTTCCTTGAAGCAGGTGACATCACGCCTGGCAATACATGAGACGGGGTAAGGTAAATTTAAAATCTACATTTTTGGAAATACTATAGCCAGTCATGTTTTACAGTGGGGGGGTCCAAACATTATAAGCAGACCTGGCATTGTTACCTTTTAGAATACTTCAGAGATTCACTTAACAAGATTAAAAAGATATCCAAGGTCTACAATATGTAACAATAGTCTAGTAACATAGACTTAAAAAATAATGAATTTACCTTTGATCCCACAAAACAGTTTTAGCCTGCCATGTAATTCAGTCCGTTTTATGTAGATATTACTGTCAGCACTAGCTAGGGTAAATATTCAGGCCATGCTGACCTAAATATAGTGTTATATTACTGTTGACATAATTATACTGAAATAGTCCAGTAAAACATACTGACTTTCTTTATATTGCTGCTTTAGCCCTAATATAAAGAATAAAACACAAGCATCAGACACTAGTACACTATCAACTTTAGGCAATAATTGGTTGCCAGGGGAAAAGACAATGCAACATTGGGAGCTGCGAGGGACAGCAGCTCTATTAAGTGATGTAAAAGTGAACATGACATATTGATGACTTTGAACAAAGAGTAATATTTCCCTTAACAGTGAAAATGACATTAGATAGAAGATTACTGTCCTCTATACATCACATCATAAACTGCAAAACCACCTTCCCCAAAGATGATGCTCTTAAAATAACACCTGAATCTCAAAAATGTTTCCTTATTAAGATGGTATTTTACTGCTTTGCAAGGGCAAAATGTCTGTAAAGATTGTACTTTGCATACAAATGGAGTATTGAATATAAACCTTAAAGTAGAATTCAAGGCAAAACTGTTATTCTGTAGCAATGCTCATCAATGTGAAGCCAGCTCATACTGGTTCTTATTGGTTGCAGGGGTGGTACCTCAAATAAATAGTGCTAATTCTACCCTATCTAGTACTGCCATGGTTGACACTAAATGCCAGTGGCCTTAATTGTGACAATAGTGAGGTTTTACAGACCCCAAAATGTGTGAAGAGAATGCGGAAGTAGTATTGAACACAATGGGGGTGATTTACTAACCTAAACACACGCACGCACCAGGTGCGTGTGATTTTCACACAGCAAAACGTATTTATCAACCAAAAAGTCTCTAAAAGCATATTTCCACTAATGCCATATATGGAAAAATCATGCACATGATGCATATATAATGCTGCTTCACAGTTTAGACAAAAATGGTTAGCTCATGCATTTACATTCCTGCATTCATCAACGCAAGCAACACAACATAGAGCTAATTTACACAACATCACCTTGCAATTCATGCTTGGCTTTGCACAACACACCTGCTGGGTGTGTACACACTACAAAGGTGTTTAGATTCCACCCATAGATCATGCTGGGAGGGAGCACACTACAGAGGTGTATACATGTTCGTGGTGTGTTTATAAGGTTAGTAAATCAACCCCAATGCCTCCCTCATTTTCATCAAAATTCACAAGTCAGTAACAAGACAGTAAAATGACATTTTCTAGTCTGTGCTTACAGGTCTTCTGCAGAATATGTGAAAGCCGCACTGCCTCGTCAAGGCCCCTCTGTGTAGTGTGATCCTAACTCTAACCTATGAGAGTCTCCATCTTGGAGCACATGTAGCAAAAGATTAAAATGTGTATCTAAAGCCTCTGTTTTTAACCTTAGCAGTTAGACAGTTTTTTTTGCATGCTGGCTGGTGAGTGTGCTGGGAAACTTTTTGCTTTTGTACTGTGTAAAGCCTTTCCATGTGCACCTTTCTTGAAAGCTGGTTATGAGTTGATGAGTGCATTTGCCATTTGTTTAGCTTGACTGATTTTGTGCAGTGACACACTGGGGGTCTCAGCTGCCATTGTGATGTGCAGGGTCCCTTGTGTGTCCCTGTGCCTTTAAGGGGGTTGGGCTGCCTCCTGGCGAACCTGCACCCAAATTGATCTTTTCCTATATGTGCTACAAGATGGAAACTCTCATAGGTTAGAGTTAGGACCGCACTACACAGAGGGGGCCTTGACAAGGCAGTGCGGCTTTCACATATTCTGTAGAAGACGTGTATCTAAAACCTCTGTTTTTAACCTTAGCGGTTAGATAGGTTTTTTTTGCATGCTGGCTGGTAAGTGTGCTGGGAAACTTTTTGCTGTTGTACTGTATAAAGCTCTTCCATGTGCACCTTGCTTGAAAGCTGGTTATGAGTTGATGGGTGGGTTTGCCATTTGTTTTGCTATATTGACTCCCACACATTTGAAACTTCCAACGTTCATTCTTATTCCATCACGTCTACTGTAACAGAGTTACCTTCCTAAAAGTGATTACACTAATGTAGAGGTTGATACCACTCAGTTAGCCACCAAAGATGCCTATATTACAAAGTGCAAAAGACTAATAGGACACATTAGACTTCCTAGTATAAATATACTATACAAATAAATATATAAAATGTATATCATATTTGATGTTAACATAATTTTATTCTGCTACATACCCTGTTTCCCGAAAATAAGACCTACTCTGAAAATAAGACCTAGTACTAATTTTGGGAATTGCTAAAATGTAAGACCTACCCAGAAAATAAGACCTAGTTGGGACCATTCCCAGTGCCAGTGGTGGCATAAGGGGGAACTTGAAGAGCCGCGGTTGCCAGCGCTAGAGGAAGCGAGGTGGCACCAGAGGGAACAGAGTCGCATAAGCCGATGCCTCATCTATAGCGCTGGCTCCTGTCACAGGCGGAGTGATATCAAATGCACTCCACCTGTGAGGAATCGATAGTGAAAGTGCGCTTCTCTCATTCTGACCAGCGATTGGTTAGCAAATTGCTCTCGGAAAGGTATGGCACCCCTGATTGCCCTAATCACCATATTTTTGTACATGAATACATGTAGACTTTTCTACATGAATAATTGTGGATTGTTGTACATTGAAAAAAAAAATATAAGACCTACCCCGAAAATAAGACCTAGTGTGTTTTTTTGAGCCCCAAAAAATATAAGACAGTGTCTTATTTTCGGGGAAACACGGTATGTTGGTTTTCAGGTTGTGATACCTTAAAAATACAGATGCACCAAGGATAGCTGGCATTATGGGTGTGTCCGCCGGGCATAATTAAATACTTCATAACACCTACAACACCCACCCTCAGACCTTTTAATTGGGTGTAGTTAGCTCTGCAACACCCTCTCCAGGGACAAGAAAAAGTATCTGCACTGGCAGCTGCAAGATCTCATTTTACCTTAGGAACTGTTAAGGAATACTGAGAGTCATTTATGATAGTCAGTGACCCTTGCAACATCAGACTGGAGTTCAGAAGAAAGTTTTCTCAAGCCAGTTGGTCAAAATGCTTTGATTGTATTCAGTGGTACTCCGCCAATTAAATCCAGAAGAATTTTTTTGAAATATTGATGCACCTGCAAAATTCAGTAGCATTTTCTCAGCTCAAAATGTTGCACGTACATGGATAATGGGGTTGATTTACTAAAGTTAAATATGCTGTTCATTTTGCAAGGGAATTTTTTCTTAGCTTAGTGAATGTCATGAAATTTCACTTTGCAAAGTATACACAATCACATGCAATGAAAATTACAAACAAATCATGATTGGATGATGGAAATCAGCAAAGTTTCACCTCATTCACTAAACTAAGGGAAAATTCCCTTGCAAAGTGCAAATGTCCCTGCAAAGTGAACAGTCTATTTGCCTTCAGTAAATCAACTATCTAATATCAGCAGATGAACACCCGTATCCCACCAATGGAAGTCTACTCTTACATTAGAGATATTTTTATGGCTTCTAGAAACAGAAAATATATGAGAAATGGAAAGTTGAAAGCCAAATCTCAAAAAAAACTGACTACTTGAAGGTCTGAGCCACTTGAATTTTTTTCCCACAACCACAGATAAATTCAAACAGCTTTATAGAAGCTATAATGTAAAGCGCTGCGTAACTGTTGGCGCTATATAAATCCTGTATAATAATAATAATAATAAAGACATTAATCATTTATTATTGCAGAAACCGAGTACCTTTAGTCCATGTACAGTTGTGACTGCTCTTACACACCTTTGGTTTTTATCACAACTTCTCTTTTCTCCTACCCATACCTTAACCCTTTTGCTTTGCCTTATTCTTCAATGTGTTGTTACCATGTCTATGTGGTCTAAGTATGTCACTGGTTTCCTTTTCCTGATCTTTTCCAAAAACAGAAATGTATGAATGCGCATTAAATACTAAACAAGAAATAATTTTCTCTTTTTACAGCACAAAAACCCAATAACATGGAAACCACCGCTCAGTTGTCCATTAACACTCCATTAGATATTTCATTATTGAAATGATGATGCTACTGCATCTAACGATGATCTATAACTGAGTTGCAATCATGATCTATAAAATTTCATTTGAGTTTCATTCCCTTCCCTAAGGACTTCTTTTGGAGTGCTGTTGAAAGAAGAATCATACAGTGCATAACCAATAAAACAGTCATATATTTGTAATCACATTTTTATGAATCATGATGGCTGTTTAACATGAGCTGTTTCTTTTAATGTTTTTAATCTTACTCTATTAGATGGCTACTGATGTCTTGTTTACAAATACATATTATTACTTTTAAAATAGAATTTGTGCTGTAAAGCTCTTATACTGAAAGTGTAAATGGTGTGTGTGTGTGTGTATATATATATATATATATGTGTGTGTGTGTGTGTGTATATATATAGACTATATTGCCAAAAGTATTTTGACGCCTGCCTTTACACACACATGAACTTTAATGGCATCGCAGTCTTAGTCCGTAGCGTTCAGTGCTGAGTTGGCCCACCCTTTGCAGCTATAACAGCTTCAACTCTTCTGGGAAGGCTGTCCACAAGGTTTAGGAGTGTTTGACCATTCTTCTAGAAGCGCATTTGTGAGGTCAGGTACTGATGTTGAACGAGAAGGCCTGTCTTGCAGTCTCCACTCTAATTTATCCCAAAGGTGTTCTATCGGGTTGAGGTCAGGACTCTGTGCAGGCCAGTCAAGTTCCTCTACCCCAAACTCGCTCATCCATGTCTCTATGGACCTTACTTTGTGCACTGGTGCACAGTCATGTTGGAACAGGAAGGGGCCATCCCCAAACTGTTCCCACAAAGTTGGGAGCATGAAATTGTCCAAAATGTCTTGGTATGCTGATGCCTCAAGAGCTCCCTTCACTGTATTTGGTCAGTAGGACAAATGTCAAACTATCAATGTAATATATGCACTGAATTGTTTGTCTAACTTCTTTAGTTTGCTTATTTACATGGGAAACATTACATATTACAACATTTTGTAAAGGCTTTTCTCAAGTCTACCTGGATTGAACTGCGGACAAGTATGGTCTTTTACAAACATGCATATTTTGAAGTACCTTTGCTTAATTATCGGCATTTGTTAATTGTGGGTTAAAAAATAATCTCAAATGAGAAATATTCCGCAAATTAAACTACAACACTATTTCCTCAGTGTTATTATATATGAACAAAAAGTTTGAAATAACTTCACTGACTTATGTGTCTCCTTTCTTGCTGAATAAATGTTCTCTGTTTTACAAAGTGAAAGTCATGGCACATTGAACTATAAATCTAAAAATAAACTGATTGGAACAGATGTCACCGTCTTCCGGGTCTGTGCATTTTTCTTCCTCCATCTTGAGAATGAGGAAAAAAATGACATTTCCAGACCTGCGTTAGAGTATGGGCAGCCTGATGTAAACGTATGGGCATCCATTTACATCCGGTTACCCCCCTGATCCGGCATGATCAGGTCCAATGAAATGGATCTCTGATCCGTCTGTTTTTCTGGACCTGGCTGAGCCCAGGGGTAACATTTGTCGCCCATGCGTTTAGATGCGGCTGCCCATACTCTAACATCGGGCTTCTGATTAGGTCCGCCTGAAAAACTGAAAGGCTGACCTGATTGGAAAGCCCATGTGAAAGGGGCCTTAGACTTTAAGTTCCTAGCTTCTCGTACCTTAGCTATCTTGCATTTCACTTTAAAAATCGGAGAAAATGGTGCACATTTTAACTGCAGCAATGGTAATCTTCTGCTTCTTCTACAAAAACATAACTTCTTTCCTTCTAGTTCTTAAATGGTAGCAAGTCCTTTATACATCCAGTGTATAAAGCTCTCTATGAAAATCAGTTAGGAGAATACATTTTTTCAATTAGTAGTCTAGGGTGCACACCCTTTAAAAGAGGCTTCTTGGATGTTGCAGGGAATGTCTGATGTGTCTTCCGAGATAATAAAAGTGTCAGAATGAACTTTAGTATACAACAGAGATTGGCTCTCTGGTGGGCCGTGCACACTGGTGCATTAAGTTACATAGTTACATAGGTGTCTATTCACGAAGCAGCTGAAGGATCTAGCCGTAGCTTTGGCTGATACTTCGGCTAGCTTCGGTCCCAGGACCCCTTCGGTTCAGTAGAAACACAGGGTTGCTGTAGGGGCTATTCACAATAGCCCGTACAGCTCCCGAACTTAGCCAAGCGGCTCAGTCGAGCCGAAGGCATATGCTTCTGTCAGCTGGCTGGAGCCAGCCGTGATCTTACGGCTGGCTCCGGCCACTTGCCGAGAGATCAGCGTCCCTGGTTACCAGCTAACAAGGGACACTGATCTCCAGACAGCAAACTCTCCCGGGCGCTCCATGAGTCTCCCGGCCGCCCAGGAGAGAAACCCATTTTTTTTCCTCTTCTTTATTCTGACACGGAGCCGTGTCCGAATAGAAAAAATAAACTTTTTGCCCATAGGAATACATTCCTAGATTCCTATTGGCTATTTCAATTTGCAATAGCCAATAGTAAACTAGCATTGCACCCGCCCTCTGCTGCAGTTCTCCATCAGGACCATCAGCAGAGGGTGGGTGCAATGCTAGTTTACTATTGGCTTTTGCAAATTGAAATAGCCAATAGGAATCTAGCAATGCATTCTTATGGGCAAAAAGTTTTTGTTTTGTTTTTCTATTCTGACACGGCTCCGTGTCAGAATAAAGAAAAAAAAAGAAAAAGCAGTGCTTCTCTCCTGGGCGGCCAGAAGCTGGAGACTCCCAGAGCGCCCGGGAGAGTCTTTTTTCTTTTTTTCTGACGCCAGCAGAACCGCCAGCCAATAGAAAACTGTTGGGTGGAGCTAGCTGTCACTGCTCGCTCCGCACAATCGTTTTCTATTTACTTTTTTTAACTTTTTAAACTATGTTTCTGTTCTGCTCGGTCCCTCCGAGGGACCGAGCAGAACAGCCAAGCCAAATCCCACTCAGCGGCATTCAGCTATTCACTCACTACTGTTCAAATCTATAAGAATAGCCCGAACAGCAGCGAGTAGCCTGCCGGAGGTTCGGCTCAGCCGATCCAGATGTTGGATCGGCTGAGTCGAACTCCTTCTGCACTTCGGGTCAGCCGAACATGCTGAGCATGTTCGGCCGACCGGAAGCCATGCGAAGAAGGCCGATGTATGGCTGATTTCAGCCGATATACGGCTGAAATCAGCCGTACACGCCTGAAGTGAATAGCCGAACAGTGTTCGGCTCACTTCACTTGGGGTCGGTTGTTCACTCGGCTGACCTCGGCAGCTTAGTGAATAGACCCCATAGTATTTGAGGTTGAATAAAGGTCCATCAAGTTCAACCTTGTGTGTCTGTGTGTGTATTGTGCGTGCATGTATGTATATGAGTCCCTGTGTGATCTAGTATTTAAGAGTACCTGTACCCCTGTATGTTACCGTCTCTGACGACAGTATCTAATTGATTTTTTAAATGATACCACTGCTGATACCACTCCTTGTGGCAGAGATTTCCAAAATGTTACCACTTTGACTGAAAAGAAGCCCCTACGCTCTGTGCGGTTTATATTTTTTCCACCAATTTTAGGTGGTGGCCTCTAGTGTTTGTTAGGGAGTTTACAATAAAAAGTTTATTGCTGATGTTGCCATCGCCACTAAATATTTTGTACATCAAAATCATGTCACCTCCTAATCTCCTTACTTCCGGCGTCACAAGTTTAAATTTAGCAACCTTGTCTCATAGCTTTGATCCTCCAGCCCAGTAATTAATTTTGTTGCCCTCCTCTTGACTCTCTCTAGCTTAAGGACATCCTTTCTGTGGATTGGTGACCAAAATTGAACTGCATACTCAAGATGAAGCCGAACCAGTGATCTATAAAGCGGCAAAGTTATTACTTTGTCTCTACAGTACATTCCCTTTTTAATGCACAACAGTACTCTGCTCACCTTGGCATTTCATGCTGTTGTTCAATCTGTGGTCAACTGTGACCCCCAAATCTTTTTCCATTTCTGAATTCCCTAGTGGAGTTCACATTAATGTGTATCCCGCTTGCCTATTTTTAACCCCAAAATGCATTACTTTACATTTTTCAACATTAAATCTCATCTGCCATATAGTTGCCCACTCCCCTATTTTATCCAGGTCCTCCTGTAATGTTATAGTGTCTAATCCCCTCCCAATTTTAGTATCATCTGCAAACACAGAAACATGGCTATTTACAACGTCCCCAATATGATTAATAAACAGGTTAAACAGTATTGGGTCTAGGACAGAACCCTGGGGCAAGCCACTCTCGACCTTAGACCAATTTGAAAAAGAGCCATTTATCAATACTCTGGGCATGTTCCTGTAGCCAGTTCTCTATCCATGTACACACCATTTCATCTATGCCCATAGATGTAAGCTTGTGTATTAAGCTTAAACACTGGCCTTCCTCTATCCAGATCTCTACTCACCTCTTCGTAGAATGTTTTGAATGCAGACATATTCAAAGGAAATCAGTCTAGGAATGTGACAAATGTGAATGCAGGCTTTATGAGTAGTCAAGTTTTGGGTGGAAAGGGGGGGTGGGCTTTAAAAAGATACTGTCACTTTGCCATAATGGTGACAGAGTCTAATTTGCTGATAATCATGTTCCTTCTTTATAAAAGCTTAACCTGGGAAGGTCAGATGGAGTCAACAAATAGGCCCCATGGTGGTAAGGTAATTAAATAACGGCGTATGCCATGTTCTAACTTTCCGTATATTAGTGATGCTTTTTTTTTCCTCAGAATAATTTTTTAATGCCATTGATGTTTATTAAGAAAGGAAAAAGGAATATCTGGGACACAGTTACTTAGCAACAAGTTCAGTCATGTTCTGGAAGCTGCCTGCAAATACTTTGTTGCTCATGTCTTCCCTTGAGGTTTTCTTTCATGTGTTAACAATTCATTCTAGTGTACACTTCATTGTTTTATTTCTATTTTAGACACAAAAGATGCCTGATGATTTGCACTTCACAGGCAGTATTATTAAATTTACATTAAAGGCATTTATTACGATGTCCTGCAATGCCTTTTTTTATAATGAGTATGAACACCTTATAAAAAAGTATAAATGAATAATCAGAATGCACAGATAAACATCTGCATTTCAGGTACATAAAATGTATACATGTTGCATACAGATTATGGAAAAACTAATCAGTGTTGTTGCACCATTGTATATTATTGACTGAATGCTGTCACTGTGTGTTCAAATATCTCATGTCATGACCTGACCTATTAGTATGTAATAGGGTTATCCGCTCTGTATTTTTAAGTTGTCTGTGCCCCTGTTGAGGTAGGTATACCTCACTTCCTTCCTAAGTAACAGTGGTCATCAAGACAGAAAAGTTATTAAATTCCCATTAAAATGACTTTTCTCATTTCCGTTCCAAGCCACCAAGGTCATGTGAAATGGTGAGTGGAAATCTCCCAAACATTGGCACAAACTGCAATACACCCATTGCAGCGGTGCTAAAACCTGCCCATTGTCTATCCCAAAAAAACAGAGGTACGCTTTAACTGGCTCTTGCAAGCACCAGTGTAATCCTCTTTCAGGACTTGTGCCATTCTTCTCTAGAGTGTAAGACATTTCCCTATTGACTTTTATCAGGCTGATACTAACCACTGGATTGAATAAAAATTTAGACACTGGGAATATAGTATTAAATGGCTGCTAACACTTTGGAATTCTGATAATTCAGCACAAAATGGGTTTTTTCTGTCATTGCATATGTTCTGATTTGCGAATTTCACACTGAATTACCAAAATTCATGAAGTATTTGCATACCTTTGACATTTGCGTATTCATATTGCAAATATGAAAGCTCATTCTTGGCATTTTCTGTAATTCTGAAATATACTTGGTCTATTCTCTAAATACTGATTTTCTTTAAACTGGAAAATGCATACAGAAAATCCTTATTGAATTATTCAAGAGACCAAATGGGCAAAGTAACAGAGTCTCTTTAAACCCCACACCCTGACCCACTTAAACTATACTTCACCACACTCTCTACTCTCCCCTTCCTCTCTGTTGTCCTGTCAGAGCCACCACAAAATACAGTAGCATGTGACCTCCTCCCAGAATGCAATGCTTCAGCCTGGATGGCACAGCCATTGTTGTGTGAGGGAAGGGGTGAAGTCATGTGGGGGACATTATCCAAACCGTGTAAGCTTTGACACCATTAGGCATGGAGCTCACACAGTGCTAATAGGACTTTGGAGGAATGGACCAGTTAGGAAAGGAGGGTAAGGTGTATAAGTGGGGAGTATGATTGGGTTTGGAGTAGGCTTTAAATATACTCTGTCACTCTGTCACCTCTGAAGAGGTTATTTGCAAAGAAACACAGAGGCTGTTTACAGGTTCCAAAAGTAGACACAGAGATTTCACTAGCTCACCCCTACCACCAATCTCCCCTCATCTCAATTCAAAGCATGAAATGTCAATTCCTCCCTTCCTTAAATGGAAGCTGGGTTTTTAGTGAGTTGACAAAATAACATTGAGATCCTTTTAGGTAACTTTTGTCTGAACTTCCCCAGCCATCTCACAATCATATTGCTTAAGGATCACTTACAAAGTACAATAACTGCATTATCTTAGGAGTATATTAATAATTTGTTCAATTAAGTTACAACAAAGCAATTATTATGACTTGTTCGCTAAATTAGAGAGCCATGTTTTTATATTGTGCAGAAACATATTACATGAATGTCTCCAGACATGGCCACCCAATTATCTAATGGGCGCAGCCGACATCTCCAGCAGAGAATTGTTGGTGTGAAATATCACCGGACAGGTAAGAAAACATTGTCCAATCACTAATGAATTTCAATGGATAGGCCAACATCAAAGGTATCTGCAGGATGCCTTCCCCACCTCTTTCCATCAGCTAAACATCAATGATTGCACAATGAGAATGTTTGTGTTTAGGAGAAGCACTATACAGTTCAGATGAGTGAAGGTGGTCAGATTGTTTCTTCACATGTGACCCCCCTCTCTTGTTATTAGCTACCCTAAAATGAAAATCAGATCACGTGTTAGGTGCCATTCATGTAGAAAATAAGTTCACAAACTTTATCTATAATATTTACTTTTACTGATGTAAGCACAGTGCTTTTACAAAAAAATGTATTTAATAATTTTATCTCTATCTCTAAAACTGCAGCTAGTACATAAGATATTCTTATCAATGGTGTATGCCAGATTTAGATTATCACAGACCTTTGTCACCAATTTACTTGATATCAGGAAGATTATAGGTAAGGTATAAATACAGTTTGTTAAGAGAACATCATGATACAATCTCATCGTCTTCTTTGGTAAAAGGAAACAGCGTGTTCTTTCTTCAGGCTAAAGACATTCTCCTGTCAAAGTGGTAGCTTGGAGAGCAGTTTACAATTAATCAAATATCTAAGACAACATCTGGCTTTGATTTATGGGCATGTCCAGAAACATCTCCAGGTGACTATTAAACTATACTGATGACTTCAATAAAGGGATCAAATCAATGACTGAAAACCGAATGCCATTTATTTTTCTGTTATAGGAATAGGAACATTGCCTGAAAAATGTAGAGTGCAAAAGATTTGTTAGAGATGGACCTTTATGTGATTCCTAATTGCTCACTGCTAGAAATAACTTAATAATTTCCAGCAGTATATTAGTACTCAGAATTAAATCTTAAAAACATATCATTCAAGTGTACATGTCCAGAAAAATAAAAACTCCATCCATCCTACAGCTTGAATAAAAGCTGCATCTTAGGTATTGTCACTGCTTACCATATCCTCATTGACTGTCAGAAATATTTTGTTTTAATAGTATGTTTAGTATGTTTTTAATATTCCGTATAACATACACTAAATGCATATTTGTAGTAAGACCCTCTAATTCCTTGGTTCTCAACTGGTGGGTCGTTACCCAAAAGTGGGTCGCGACCCCGTGTTCAGTGGTTCGCCGTGTACCTTCCACTATGCTAGGTGAGAGGCTCCTCAGCTCCTCCTGTCAGTTCTCTTGCCAAGCAGCCATTCAAAATCTGCTGCCTGGTGCTGAGTGTCAGCTTGAGGTGGGATGGGCTGGGGCTATGACCGTAAGGGAGCTCCATCCACACGCACCACTCCCTTGCGTGCCCTGTAGAGGTGCCCGGACCGGAGTGATGTCACATTCTGGCTCCTGGCACGTCTACAGGGCACTCAAGGGAGCTGTACAAGCATTGTAGATATGGATGGAGCTCTGTCACAGCACAGCAGCCCACACTGGACCCTAGGCTGTGGATGCACTCCAGCTCTCATAAGGTATGGAAACTGGGTGGATCCTTGAATAGGATCCTAAACGCACCTCCCACCCACAGTTCGAAAGCCTGCACCGGAACGCGCGGTACCGCAATGCTGTGCGTTCCATTGCAGTGGGTCGCCACTTAATGACCAAGGACAAATGTGGGTCCTAAGGTTACACAGGTTGAGAACCACTGCTCTAATTGATTATAATGCATGCTTATATCTTATGTCCATTGCAGCTTACAAAAGATGCATTATACTGTATCTTCTGAAGGAAATCAGTTAGCTATGACAATTTACAGCTTTCTTTGTCTCCTAAAGGATAACTAAGCAATAAAGCACATTATCGTTTTTTAATCATTCCAGGGAAATCATATTTTTTTAAATATATGGGGTTATTCACAAAGCTGCCAAAGGCAGCCGTCTGAATAACTGACCTGAAGTGAAGTGAGCCGAACGCTGTTCGGCTATTCACTTCAGGCTTGTACAGCTGATTTCAGCCGTATATCGGCTGAAATTAGCTGTACATAGGCTTGCTTTGGGTCGGCCGCACATTCTCAGCGTGTTCGGCTGACCTGCTGTGCAGAAGGGGTTCGACTGCTAGTTTATTTTTCTACTTTTTTGTACTGTTTTTCTATTCTGCTCCGTACCACGGAGGTACCGAGCAGAATAGCCAAATCAAATGCCGCTCAGCGGCATTCGGCTATTCACTCACTGCTGTTCGGCCCCTATGAGCATAGGCCAAACAGCAGCGAATAGCCTGCCGGAGGTTCGGCTCAGCCGATCCACTTGCAATGACAGATCAGCGTCCCCTGGTTACTTGGTTACCTGATATCATGGCAGCTCTGCCGAGTTCTCAGTGTGTAATGACAGTTCAGTGTCCCCTGGTTACCAAGTAACCAGGGGACGCTGAACTGTCATTATAATGAGAGCTCAGCGCAGCCGGCAGTGATATCAATGCCGGCTCCGCTGAGCTCTCATGACAGTTCAGTGTCCCTTGGTTACTAGGTAACCAGAGGACGCTGAAGTGTAATTTAGACACTGAGAACTCGGCGGAGCCGCCTAAATACCGGTTAACCAAGCAACCAGGGGACGCTGATCTGTCATTGCAAGTGGCCGGAATCAGTCGTGAGATGACGGCTGGCTCCGCCCAGCTGTCAGTAGCTGCTGTCAGACGTTCGGCCTGCTTCGGCTTTCACCTCGGCTCAGTCGAGCTAAAGCATATGCCTTGGGCTCGATCGAGCTGCTCGGCCAACTTCGGGAGCTGTACGGGCTATAGTGAATAGCCCATACAGCAGCCCTTCGGTTCTACTGAACCGAAGGCCTCCCGTAACTGAAGCTAGCTGAAGGATCAGCCGAAGCTACGGCTGAATCCCTCGGCAGCTTTGTGAATAGACCCCATAATCTTTTACATTAGCCTTTTCCTAATGTTTTCAGATCTGCTACAGCGAGTCCAGAACTGTGTAAACATTGCATTGTCTATATCTTTTTCACATTTTTGTTTCATTCAATGTGATCAGTGAAGTAGTATGCCTGTGCAGCATTGCATTCATATAATTACTGGAGATCATGAGCTGCTAGAAGAAGATACCCCTTGCACTTGTTTTGATAAGCCCTGTTCACCCATCTATCCCATGTGGTTCAAAAAGGTTAGCGGAAAGACAAATGCACAAAACAGGAACCATGATATTATTTCTGTTTTTAGTATAAATCTTGAGACCTGTGCTGTCTACGTTGTAAACATAAGTACATTTATGTAGGGGCTTACTGCTTTTACCAGTTTTTGATTTCCAGTGATTACATGAGTGAAGTGCAGCATAAGAATCATTATATGCGGCTACTGGAACTGAAGACATAAGCCAAAGCTGAACCCTTTTAAAGTCAGTGTCAAGGTCAGTGTCAGCATCAGTGTCAGTGCGAGTGTCGGTGTTTGTTTTAGTGTCAGTGTGTTTAGGTAGGATAAAAAAGCAAAATGCACACTATTGTTTCTGGACCATGCTACAGGTACAAACAACAAATAATGCACATGTTTATGGTATCATTGCTAATGCCAGAAGTAGGAGGATTTATACTTTTTTTTTTTGGGGTGGGTAATGGTGATAGCAAGAAATATACAGATACATTTGAAGAAAAATATTTCACTACAGAAAATAGGAGATCCCAGATGGGACAGGCCTGGGACAGATTCCTGTAGAAAAAGGGAACCTTGTTCAGGCTCACAGATAACCTCTCTGCCTACAAATACAAAAATGAGAGCTTATGCTCAAATCTAAAGAGGATATATATAAAAGGGAGATGTACTAGGATGTGCCACATGTACAAATACACATTATTAGTTAATTTTCTGCAGTGTGTAAACCACATAAAATCTTATTTTATAATAAAGCATTAACTGTACAATACTTTTTGTGCTAGCCACCTGCATCAAAGGGATTTGTATTATGGCAAAGCAGACACCTACTCTATGGATTGGTTGATATATTCAGAAAATTCAGAATCATCCTGATGATTTAAGAGGGACAGTTATCGTCTAAAAAGGCTACGTAAAGTCTTCTGAAAGACAATATGTCCTTCATTCCTGCCTGGATATCCTATCATCTGCCAAGTTAACAACCATTTTGCTGGCAGACATGCAAGTAGTGTTATGCTGCACATCCCATTGGTGGCTCTTCTGATTACAGAACATTATGAAAGATGAGCCCAGCTAACAAATCAATGCTAACAGACTGGTAGCGACCTTTGTGTGACCCTGGAGCAGATGCAGGGCTTAATTAAATTCACCCTGCAAAAGCAAATGCATAATTACTAGAAAACTTCCTTATTTTGAATTCCAAATCCTGACTGAAAGATTGAGATGGTCATTTTTTATTTTGATAACTTGCTATAATACGATCATTGGACACGCAGCCAGATATTCAACACCTCAGTACATAAAAACAGAACTAGGAACATATGTTGGCAATAAAGCAATGGCGTATGCATCCTAAACCAGTGGCCAGTTAAGCGTGGACAATGTGTATAAACATATAGCTCTGTCACCAAAAGACCATTGTTTGTAGGTCTATTGAAGCAGAAGCACTGTCAAACTAAGCTGACATAGTCTGTACATGCCCTTTAAAGTACTGTTACCTTTCCTAAGAGGTCCTTAAAGTCCATCCAAAACTGTTTATTTCAGACAGAAACCTACAAGAAATGTTAGCAATGGGAACACAGACAACAAATAAACCTTGAAAGTGTTCTAGTCCTCCCACACACTATGCAAAATGAAAATAAAGAACCTGACTGGAGTTCCACTTGGATGTAATAATTAATTACTAAGTATACAGCATATTCAGTTGCCATGGGTAATGACTTTATCAAAATGGGTAACATATGTTACATTTTAATAACTAAATACAGAGCATTTGCAAGATGTCAATAAAAAGCATGGCTGCCATTGTGGTTGCTGGCATTCAGATGACAATTTGCTATATGCAACAGGATTGGAAAACTGTTATGCAAGATACATGTTGATGTTCATCCTTTTGTAAAGCCTATAATACCTGTCAGTAGAAAAGAAGGTCAAGAGCTGCAGTCTGCAAAGCTGGTTGGGCCCAATCTAAAACAAACACGGCATTGAGGCCCTCTGCATCTGTTAGGGCCATCTCAACAAAATGTGAAAACTAAAGCAAATATGAAATCTGGTGCTGAAATATGCATTTTATAGTACTTTATAATGCCAGGCTTTGGTATCAGTAAGATTATAAACATTGATGACTGCAGATGTAATGCACACATCTCAGAAGTCTGTAAAATTATAACTCCAAATTCTAATTTTAGCAAATACTGTATATCATTCCAATTTCTTATACACTGAAATCTTTAAGCTCTCTAACTCTAAAGCCTTTGGTGTGCCAGCATATACATGTAAGCGGGCACATAATGAACACATGAATAAGTCTAATAAAGTAAAAACAGAGGTCACCAATGTTTTAATTTAAAAGAGTTGGTCCTGATCCCAACATTGGTTTCACAGGAGAAACTGTACGTAAGGATCCTGGTAAAAACTGCAGAGAGTCGGACATGTCATTGGGAAACAAAAGCTATAACACCAACACTCACACAGTTACCTGAGTATCTCCCAGACGAAAATGTTAGAGGGACAGAGACTGGTAGACAGACTTTCCTGGAGAAAGCTAGTGTGAAGCTAAAGTGAGAGCAGAGGTGGCTCTATCATTAGACCATTTTAGGCAGTCACTTAAGACCTTGCACTCATGGGGGCCTTGCAGCCTTTAGGGTGGTTAGAGCTGGCTCTTCTGTAACATTGTTACATAGTATGTTAGGTTGAAAAAAGGCCGAGGTCCATCCAGGTCCACCTATGTATGTGAGTGTGTGTGTGTGTGTGTGTGTGTGTATTTATCTGGCTCTAACACTTCCCATATCCCTGTAGATTCTGTGAAAGAAGAAACTCATTCAGAAATTTCTTGAATTTATCAATGTTATCAGCAGATACCACCGCCTGTGGTAGGGAATTCCAAATTTTGCGAATTCTAAGATTGAACACCCTCTCTTCTAACCTCTTGTTGTGTCCCCGGGTTCTCAATACAGATTTGGGATTAAACAGTTTGTTCCTAATATTGTGGTCCCCATTGATGATTTTGAAGACTGCAATAAGGTCCCCTCCTGTTTACCTCTTTTCTAAGGTGAATAAGTTAAGATTTTGAATGCAGTCTTCATAACTCAAGGCCTTCTATCCCTTTAATTAATGTTGAAGCCCTTCTCTGAACTCTCTCCAGTTCCAGGACGTCCCTCCTAAAAGTCGATGACCAGAACTGTACCGCATACTCAAGATGAGGCCGAACCAATGATTTATAAAGTGGAAGTATTACTCTTTGATCCTATGCTACAATTCCTCTTTTAATACACACCAGTATCTTGTTAGCTTTGCTGGTTGCTGCTTGGCATTGCTTACTATCAGGGCCGTCTTTAACGCAGGGCAAAAGGGGCAACTGCCCTGGGCCCCATAATTTACAGGGGCCCAAAGCAGCTGTCCCTTTAGCCCAAGTGTGAGACAGGAGAAGCCCAGCGGCACCGCTGACAGGGAGATTGTTGTCTGGCCGTCCTTTCTCCTCTAGTTAATGTCTCTAGTTAATAGTTAATGTGTGCCTCCTGCTTCTGTGATCTCCTCCCCAATGCCTGTCACATAGACACAGATATCGGGGAGGATGCCTGGGAGATCCGGCAGGCACGGAGGAGAAGGAGGGGGAGGACACAGCCAGACACAGCAGAAGAAACAACCTAAGCAGATCCTCAGTGTCTCTATTGCAGGTTACATTGTGATTGTGTGTAATTTCATGTTGCATAATACCATCATAGCTCTTTGCACTTTCTTATAAAAAAGTAATACCAAATTTGTTAAAGTGTTCTGGAGGAGAATGACAGGGAAAAATCGTACCTCAGCTGGTCATGATTGTATGACTGCAATATAATATAGTATATATAGTCCAAATCCCATTTTAATAGGAGCCACATAAGATCTTTTTACATTATACTCAGTCTGATCTTGCAGTGTGACGACAGTTATCTGTACTGTGACACTTTGTACTTTTATGATTACTCCCAGTCATATTTTTTGCATGCCCCAAGTTAGTAGTTTGCTGGTGTCTTCACAGTTCCTGGATGCCTTCTAACATTGAAGGATGTTAGGTGATCTGCTATGTTTTTTTCCACAAACAAGTAAACATAAATCAAGCCAGAGAATCAAAAACATCCTTTAATAAATTGATTAATGTTAATTTGCACTAATAAAGTATTAAAGCAAAGCAAGTTTTATTAATGCAGTTTAAAAAAAAGGTTAATTTCATAATTATTGCTGTGCATTTACATCCACATCACTAAACACTTGCAGCAAGGTGTATTTAGTACACAGCGCAGCAAGCATTCAGTGATTTTACTAATGTATCCATGTAATTTAGACTCCATGCATTGTGTTGCATTTACATTGCATGCCCCTGCACACTTGCTGCACAGTATACTACATTTGCAACATATGCAAACAGCGCTCCCAACCCTTGCCCAAATAGCGAATTACCTATTTATCACTACTCTCTGGGTCTGTTCTTGCAGCCAATTTTCCACTCATGTACAATTTCATCTAGATCTATAGACCTTAGTTTATGAATTAAACGTTGTAGGGTACTGTGTTGAATGCTTTAGCAAAGTCCAGATACACCACGTCTAATGGTATTCCATTGTCCAATTTATTACCTACTTCATCATAAAATGTTAATAGATTGGTCTGACAAGAACAGTCCTTCATGAAACCATGTTGGTTTACACTTATGATACCAGTTTTATTTGTAAATTACTGCATGTAGTTCCGTATCATGCCATCACACTATTGATGGTAAGCTGACAGGCCGGTAGTTACCTGGTGCACTTCTTTTCCCCTTTTTGAATATTGGTACTACATTTGCTCTCTTTCAATCAGCCGGGTCCATACCTGTCATTGTACTGTCCATAAAAACGTTGTACAAGGGTCTGGCTGTGACTTGACTAAGTTCCTTTAGTACCCTCGGATGTAACACGTCTGGTCCTGGTGAATTGTTTACATTTATTGTTTCTAATCTCTGTATTACTCTGCTCTCCGTTAGTTACAGAGATGTGTTAAAACTGGTACTACTATGTCCGCAGCTGATGCCCTGGTCGATGTCCACATCCGTCTCGTCTGTTAAGACAGAAGAAAATAATGCATTTAACATGTTCCCTTTCTCACTTTCGCTTGTAGCCGCTGGTCATCATTTATGGTACCTAAATGTTCTGTCCGTACCTTCTTACTCTTTATAGGTTTAAATAATTCCTTGGGGTTCTTTTTGCTTACTAATGTTATGTGCTCTTCATGTTCTACTTTTGCTGCCCTGGTTGCTTTTTTAAAAATTTTTTGTTGCATTCCTTGTAGTTTTTGAATGCCGATGCTGTCCCCTCTTATTTATAATTTTTGAAGGCCTTATCCTTCTCTCTAACATGTTGTTTTACCTTGCTTTTTAACCACCCTGATTTATTTTTTGCTTTTCTGAATTTAGTGGTAAACGGAATGCACTGGACAATTTTGTTATTCAAAATTTAATTGAAACCTCTCCATTTCTCCTCTGTGTTCTTATACATTATTCAGGAAGATTTCATCCCAATTTATGTCACATAGTAGGCCTCTTAGTTTATTAAAGTTAAATTTTCTAAAATGGAGTCTTCTTGTATTACCTACATGCCTCTGTTTCCCTCAGTTTACCGTGAACATTTTCTTTCCATGATCACTTTTCCCTAGCTTGTCACCGACTTCCACATCTGAAATCAGCTCTGTGTTATTTGTAATTAATAAATCTAACAACTCATTTTTTCTCGTTGGGGTTTCCACCAATTGTCCCATGAAATTATCCTGGAGAGGGTTCAAGAAGTGATGGGCCCTTCTAGAGTTTGCCGTTTCATTTGTCCAATCTATATCAGGATAATTACATAGACATGTGCATTTGGATTCGGACGTCGGAGAGCATGACATCACATGACGGTGACGTCCCACGCTGAATGAGCGGTGGTCATATCGGCCGCAGGCGCTGGGGGTGGCAATGTATGGAATTAGGGGGAGCTGAGGGTGACAGTGTATGAAATTAGGGGGAGCTGAGGGTGACAGTGTACGGAATTAGGGGGAGCTGAAGGTGACAGTGTACGAAATTAGGGGGAGCCGAGGGCGACAGTGTAAGGAATTAGGGGGAGCTGAGGTTGGCAGTGTATGGAATTAGGGGGAGCTGAGGTTGGCAGTGTATGGAATTAGGGGGAGCTAAGTGTGACAGTGTATGGATTTAGGGGGAGCTGAGGGTGGCAGTGTATGGAGTTATTATTCTATTAAGGCAAAGTCAGCATTTGGTTGCCAATGGATATTGTGGCTTGGTGAACATAGTGACCTACATATGCATATCATGTGCTCAGAGTGGAAGTAGATTACAGATGAAGGAATAGATATGTGTTTAAATTGATGTGACAACTGTATTTATGATTGGAACTGATGAGAAACAGCAATTTTCCAGAGCCCTATTAAGAGAATTAAGGCTGGGAGAATCCCAGAGGGTTTTAGCAACTAACTTTTTACATCACTAAACACTTGCAGCAAGGTGTATTTAGTACACAGCGCAGCAAGCATTCAGTGATTTTACTAATGTATCCATGTAATTTAGACTCCATGCATTGTGTTGCATTTACATTGCATGCCCCTGCACACTTGCTGCACAGTATACTACATTTGCAACATATGCAAACAGCGCTCCCAACCCTTGCCCAAATAGCGAATTACCTATTTATCACTACTCTCTGGGTCTGTTCTTGCAGCCAATTTTCCACTCATGTACAATTTCATCTAGATCTATAGACCTTAGTTTATGAATTAAACGTTGTAGGGTACTGTGTTGAATGCTTTAGCAAAGTCCAGATACACCACGTCTAATGGTATTCCATTGTCCAATTTATTACCTACTTCATCATAAAATGTTAATAGATTGGTCTGACAAGAACAGTCCTTCATGAAACCATGTTGGTTTACACTTATGATACCAGTTTTATTTGTAAATTACTGCATGTAGTTCCGTATCATGCCATCACACTATTGATGGTAAGCTGACAGGCCGGTAGTTACCTGGTGCACTTCTTTTCCCCTTTTTGAATATTGGTACTACATTTGCTCTCTTTCAATCAGCCGGGTCCATACCTGTCATTGTACTGTCCATAAAAACGTTGTACAAGGGTCTGGCTGTGACTTGACTAAGTTCCTTTAGTACCCTCGGATGTAACACGTCTGGTCCTGGTGAATTGTTTACATTTATTGTTTCTAATCTCTGTATTACTCTGCTCTCCGTTAGTTACAGAGATGTGTTAAAACTGGTACTACTATGTCCGCAGCTGATGCCCTGGTCGATGTCCACATCCGTCTCGTCTGTTAAGACAGAAGAAAATAATGCATTTAACATGTTCCCTTTCTCACTTTCGCTTGTAGCCGCTGGTCATCATTTATGGTACCTAAATGTTCTGTCCGTACCTTCTTACTCTTTATAGGTTTAAATAATTCCTTGGGGTTCTTTTTGCTTACTAATGTTATGTGCTCTTCATGTTCTACTTTTGCTGCCCTGGTTGCTTTTTTAAAAATTTTTTGTTGCATTCCTTGTAGTTTTTGAATGCCGATGCTGTCCCCTCTTATTTATAATTTTTGAAGGCCTTATCCTTCTCTCTAACATGTTGTTTTACCTTGCTTTTTAACCACCCTGATTTATTTTTTGCTTTTCTGAATTTAGTGGTAAACGGAATGCACTGGACAATTTTGTTATTCAAAATTTAATTGAAACCTCTCCATTTCTCCTCTGTGTTCTTATACATTATTCAGGAAGATTTCATCCCAATTTATGTCACATAGTAGGCCTCTTAGTTTATTAAAGTTAAATTTTCTAAAATGGAGTCTTCTTGTATTACCTACATGCCTCTGTTTCCCTCAGTTTACCGTGAACATTTTCTTTCCATGATCACTTTTCCCTAGCTTGTCACCGACTTCCACATCTGAAATCAGCTCTGTGTTATTTGTAATTAATAAATCTAACAACTCATTTTTTCTCGTTGGGGTTTCCACCAATTGTCCCATGAAATTATCCTGGAGAGGGTTCAAGAAGTGATGGGCCCTTCTAGAGTTTGCCGTTTCATTTGTCCAATCTATATCAGGATAATTACATAGACATGTGCATTTGGATTCGGACGTCGGAGAGCATGACATCACATGACGGTGACGTCCCACGCTGAATGAGCGGTGGTCATATCGGCCGCAGGCGCTGGGGGTGGCAATGTATGGAATTAGGGGGAGCTGAGGGTGACAGTGTATGAAATTAGGGGGAGCTGAGGGTGACAGTGTACGGAATTAGGGGGAGCTGAAGGTGACAGTGTACGAAATTAGGGGGAGCCGAGGGCGACAGTGTAAGGAATTAGGGGGAGCTGAGGTTGGCAGTGTATGGAATTAGGGGGAGCTGAGGTTGGCAGTGTATGGAATTAGGGGGAGCTAAGTGTGACAGTGTATGGATTTAGGGGGAGCTGAGGGTGGCAGTGTATGGAGTTATTATTCTATTAAGGCAAAGTCAGCATTTGGTTTAGGGGGAGCTGAGGTTGGCAGTGTATGGAATTAGGGGGAGCTAAGTGTGACAGTGTATGGATTTAGGGGGAGCTGAGGGTGGCAGTGTATGGAGTTATTATTCTATTAAGGCAAAGTCAGCATTTGGTTGCCAATGGATATTGTGGCTTGGTGAACATAGTGACCTACATATGCATATCATGTGCTCAGAGTGGAAGTAGATTACAGATGAAGGAATAGATATGTGTTTAAATTGATGTGACAACTGTATTTATGATTGGAACTGATGAGAAACAGCAATTTTCCAGAGCCCTATTAAGAGAATTAAGGCTGGGAGAATCCCAGAGGGTTTTAGCAACTAACTTTTAGCAACAAACTTGCATGAAGGGACCCTCTGTGTAATATGCAGGACAGTGGCACCATCTCTGCATGTATCCAGAGTATATATCCACATGGGCAAAGAGGGGGTCATCCCCTTGGGTAAACAATGGTTCATGAAATAATTAATTGTATGAAACAGGGTTTCTCCAGCTGTGTGTGCTGGTTAAATATGGGGGTACCCCCAGTTATGTGGGGATTTTTGATTGCAGATCTGTCATTTTTATGGTGGTGGTAAATATTGTGCTTTGTATTTTGGTAAGATCATTTTTGAATATTTTTGTTTTTGTCTTTTGAAACTGCCAATTGTGCTCCTGTCTTCCTGCCACACACTTTCCTAATAGTGACTACAAGTGACTTACATTACATGGCATGTTTCACTGTTGATGAAGATGATGATGGATGGTGGATGATGTTCAGGAAATTAACCCTGAGAATGTAATTGTAACAGTTGATCAAGTGCATGTATGTAGACAGGAAGAAGCTAACATTTTTTCAGAGTAAGTATCTGCAGTTAAGAAAATGAAATAAAGATTTTGAAGGAAAATAGAGTGCAGAGGTTACAAAGAAATATTAAAGACAAAATGGTGGGAAGGTTTAATTTGTTTATAGCATATTTATGTCATATAGGATATGATAACCAATTTTATCAGTAAGTAAGTAAGTAAGTAAGTAAATGGTGCTAAATGCTGATCACACTCCCACTGTTGCAGCTGGCAAAAACTGTCAGGAAATGTGGGAAATGTACAAGACATCTAAGACACATTAGGAGAAGACAGAGGGTTTTGTTGACTTGGCTCATCTCCTTTTAAATTATTATCACTCCCTGAATATATTTAGTAAAAACCAGTATCATGTTCATATGAGGCTTCCGTGCAGATGGATTCTTCTTTAGGAGATAAACCTATTTATACACAGAGCACAAATCATGCACCGAGGCACAAACCAGAAATCATGCTGTGCTCTTGGTTTGCTTTGCAGTGCATGGCAAAACAGGAGAGGACAGGAAAACAGCTGTTGTATATATAGAAACTTGGATACAAATAAATAGTTCTCATGGGGCCCATCTCTTTTAAAGTCCTTGCTTTTTATATCTGTGTATTCTTCATTCACCCTTGAATTTGCATAGCATACCATGTTAAAGTGTCCATGCTTTCTAGAGCTTTGGATATTTAAATTAAATACAAGCTGGTATAGACTATATTCAAGAGATTCTGAAATTGCCCAAAAAACATGTTATAGTAAGAGATGCTAATATGCAGCCCAGCACAGGGGTATACTGACCATTCGGGCCCGCGGTCAGGAGGGGGCCCATCACCAGCCCTCCTTCTGCCCTTTCCAGCCCTGGAAGGAAGGTCATCTGTGCGTGCCACCTCCGCGGTCTTTTTAGCCATGCCACTGCCAAAGTAGTAGATGCAACTGTGTTAAAGTGGCGAGGGCAGTGTCCCCTGCCTCCTAGGCCCACCAGACACTGCCATCGCCGCTTTAACACAACCCCATCTTCTAGTTTGGCAGCGGTGTGTACAAAAAGAGCATGGAGATGGCAGGGGGGTGTCATGCTGGGTGGGGGGGTGTACAGCCCGAGGGTGTACATACCACCAGTGTGGCTGCATGGGGGCCCATGGCTGAGGGGCTCCACTGACATCTGTTACCTGGTACCTGGACCCCCCACGGAAAGAATAGTGCCGCATCTGCTCCTGCTTAGACCCTCAGCATCTGTCCCTGGTGAAATCTTTGCATCTGCTTCTTGTGAGACCTCCGCATCTGCCCCTGGTGAGACCTCTATGTCTTCCCCTTTTGAGACCTTCGCATCTGCCCCTTTTGATACCCTCCGCATCTGCCCCTTGTGAGACCCTCTGCCTCTGCCCCTTGTGAGACCCCCCGCATCTCCCCTGGTGAGACCCTCCTTCTGTGCCCTGCTGAGACCCTCCACACCTGCCCCTGCTGAGATCATCTGCATCTGCCCTGCCGAGACCCTCCTCATCTGCCTTGTTGAGACCTTCCTTATCTGCTACTAGTGAGACCCTCCTCATCTGCCCCTGCTAATACCCTCTGCATCTGCCCTGCTGAGACCCTCCTTATCTGCCCGTGGTAAGACCCTCCTTATCTGCCCCTGCTAAAACCCTCCACATCTGCCACTGGTAAAGCCCTCCTTATCTGCCCTGTTGAGACCCTCTGCACCTGCCCAGCTAAGACCCTCCACATCTTCCCTGCTGAGACCGTCCTTATCTGCCCCTAGTGAGACCTTCCTCATCTGCCCCTGCTGGCACCCTCAGCATCTGCCTTGCTTAGACCCTCTGCATCTGCCCCTGGTGATACCCTCTGCATCTGCCCTGCTGAGAACCTTCACATCTGTCCCTGGTGAGAACATCCGCATCTGCCACTGGTGAAACCCTTCGCATCTTCCCCTACTCAGACCTGCCGCGTCTGCCCCTGGTGAGACCATCCTTATATGCCCTGTTGAGACCCTCCTTATCTGCCCCTAGTGAGATCCTCCTCATCTGCCCCTGCTGGAACCCTCATCAGCTGCCCTGCTTAGACCCTCCGCATCTGCCCCTGGTGATACCCTCTGCATCTGCCCTGCTGAGAACCTTCACATCTGTCCCTGGTGAGAACATCCGCATCTGCCACTGGTGAAACCCTTCACATCTTCCCCTACTCAGATCCGCCGCATCTGCCCCTGGTGAGACCATCCTTATCTGCCACTAGTGAAATCATCTGCATCTTCCCCTGCTGAGACCCCCTGCATCTGCCCCTGCTGAGACCATCTGCATCTGCCACTAGTGAAACCCTTCGCATCTGTCCCTTCTGAGACCCTCTGCATCTGCCGCTGCTGAGACCCTCCGCATCTGCCACTGATGAAACCCTCCGCATCTGCCACCGGTGAAACCCTCCGCATCTGCCACCGGTGAAACCCTCTGCATCTGCCCCTGCTGACACTCTGCATCTGCTGCACCCACCCTCTGGACATGCTGAAGGTGAGCACTCACCCGTGTGCTTGCATGGAAGGAGCTGTCTATGAATGCGCATGTACAGGTGACGTCCCACTGGGATCATATTGCATGTGATGGCTGATCCCGGAGATGTCATTGTGTATGTGTTATTCTAACTGCCTAGTCTGCCGTTCTTTGATTCTGGTCTCAGGTCTGCTGTGTATTGGTGCTGGTCTGAGGTCTGCCATGCATTGGTGCTGGCCTGAGGTCTGCCGTGCACTGGTGCTGGTCTGAGGTCTGCCATGCATTCTGCCATTTAGGTTGCTTTCTAAATTGCCTATATTGGTCTAGATTAAAAAAATTCTTCTAACAATTCTTCGGCAATTCATCTTTTAGTGAATTGGCCCACTATTTTGAAAATAGTGAAAATTGTGTAAAGAAATAATTTCTGTAACACAAGAATGTTTATGCAGGTGGGGCTTGTGGGTGAGGTGTGTGGGTGGGGTTTGTATGGGCGGAGCACAGGGGGACCTTCTTAATCGTGTATTACCCCATGTGTTGTCAGTCTGCCCCTGGCCCAGGACCAGCAGTAAAGTGACCCTGTCAGCATATTAAAAAATATTATGCTCACCTTTCTGGTGGATGGCCTATAGAAACTTTGCTCTACTAAAGAGCTCTGGGAGCACTGCTATCTGATATTTCTGGATGTATTGGATAGCACATCCTATTCTGGGTGCAGTGCTTCCTTCTGATAGGTGTTATGCTCTGTAGTGATGTAAAGTCAGCAGTGGATGGGCTAATCGATGTACCAGGTTGGTGCCACATTATGTTAATATGCTGACAGGGTCGCTTTAACAAGGCAATGTATATAATTTTTGTACATATTTAATTTATTTACTTTGGTCATACTTTTAAAAAATAACATTGAAAAATATATTTTTAAGGTATATATGAAATACTGAATAATATTTTGTATTTTCATATTATTACAGCAGGTGTTTTGCAGATGTTTTCCACAGTCATCTTACTTCTTATAAAAAAAACCTTATAAAAAGCTCAGTAGCTCAAGCTGATTTTTTTTTTTTTAGTCAGAACATTGACACCTCAGTCTTACTCCCCTGCCGTCAGAACATCTACATACAGGTACATTGTGTCTGAAAGGAAACGGCTTCTGCAGTCTTTTTCATTTAGAAAACCCATAGTTCTCCAGTGTTGCAAGAGAAAAATATGTATAAAAATATCATTTAAAAATGCATAAAGCTAAAAAATTTACTTGACCCAAAACTTTTTCTTTAAAATGACCGAATAGAGCAATGTTTAGTTACAAACACATATGTAACGCATCTCATATGCAAGACATTTTTTTCTGAAAGCAACCTGCTTTTCACTGGTTCTGTCTGCAGTAATTCTTACATATAAAATAGGAAACTACTACTGTATCCAAGGGTCTCCATAAATTTGAAGACTGTTTATTAATTATGCAGCATTACTAAAGTAACCCTGTCATATGAGAAGTATAAGTATAAGTAACCCTGTCATATGAGAAGTATAAGAGTTGCCATAGCTGACCTCCATTTTGCTGGCCCACTGACCCTCAATGATTACATAAATCAGGGATGTCAGAGGGAAATCAGAAGTCCTTATCACGAGAGTTGCTCTGTTTCCTGTAAAGCAGAACCGTTTGTGTGTTCCACTTGGGAGAGTCACCCTCACTTTCTGTGCTTATGACAGTTGTCATCAAACAGAAATTAAGGGAAACCATAAATGTGACCATTCTCACTGGAATAGCAAATAAACTATTTTAGTAAACAGTGAAGATGAAAAGGCAGCACAGGGCACTGGGGATGATGATATGGCCTCTAACCACATGGAAAATAGTAGAACAAATGTAGGCAGGAGTTGGTCTACCATTATAAAGGTTATTTTTGGCTGTAAGGTGGAATGATACAGGCCTATACAAGTTCCCTGGGCTATCAGAGAGGCAGGAAGTGAGGTGAAATCTCATGGAAAGAAATAAACACTTGACAAAAGCATTTACTCTTTCAAAGTTTATCCAAACCCAGAAAAAGAGGTTAATCACAACTGGGCTTTAATAGACCCAGTTTGCCTTTCTAGTTAAGTGTGTAATGCCTGCAGATATTTTATCATCTTTATTTGTGATAACCAAGATCAGACATGAAATGTATAGTGTGTACACATAATTACATTAAAGTATAATTTCTCAAACTTTTTTTTATTTAGAGTGTTGATTTAAAAACTTTATTACATTTTTATTGCTGTCTCCACCAGTGAGTTTTCCCCTTAGATATCCCCACACTTCTTGTACCTGTGACACCCAGAAAAGAAATGAGGCAACATATGCCACCAGGAAAATTAGAAACAGAGAGCAAAAAACAAATAAATCAAAGATCACGCTCACTGGAGGGGTCAGCCAACAGTATGCCTGTCCTTGCAAACGACAATGAAAGAGCGAGCACCCTATATTGTGCAGAATATCACCTACTTTAATGAATAAATTATCAAATGTCCAAAGAAAAATTATTGCGTTTACAAATTAAATTGATGCCATGGCATACCACAGGCTGATTTTCCTATGAAGTATCATTGAACCTTGCTGCAGGAGAATTCTCCAATTACTCTGTGGTGCCATCATATGGAGACGGTAATGAAGAGGAATCTGCCAATGATAGGAAGAAATTTGGGATAACAAAATCATATACATCCTGATGTGCAGGCTGTGAAAAGGGAACAGGCAGGTAACTACCTGGGACACATGGTGCCTCCTCTTAAGCATTTCAGGGGTGCTGCCCCACTTGCCAGAGTGGACCTATGTTGGGCACAGTAAACAACAAACTACCACTGGACCCACTTGGCAGTCTATAATTGTTTCCCACCAGGAAAAGCTTCTCAGAGGAAGCCAGTGGCACCACATGGCTAGAACAAGGCTGCAGAAGGTAAACAAAAGCTACAGAGCTGTCAACCCATTTGGCATTAAAGCCAAAGGATCTGTCAATTAGCTGTAATGCACCCTTGTCAAAAGCTGGCTATGACAGTGTGGGCAGCTGCGACTACAATGCACCATGCCCACATATGTGTTAAAACAGCCACTCACTGTCCCCATTAAAAAGTCTATGTGACAGGGTGACAACGCAAGAGCACAATTGGGAGATGGCTAAGGAGCACTGTCACCCTATAACAGGAAATGCCTGAACAAGGACCTTCATGGCAAGATCAGCAGGTATTACTACAAAGTAACAAATATTGAAAATTACCTTTTAAATTACAAAAACATGTAGAAACATACATGCAATTTTAGTAGTTGGGTACTTCATATACTTCAAGTATAAAGTATGACAACAGTGAAACAGTTTTTGAAAAGAGTGGGGTCTATTCACTAACCTGCGTAGGCAGCCAAGTGACTAACCGACCCCAAGCGAAGTGAGCCGAACGTTGTTCGGCTATTCACTTCAGTCTGGTACGGCTGAATCCAGCCATATATTGGCTGAAATCAGCCGTATATCGGCTGGCTTCGCGTGGCTTCGGGTCGGCCGAACATGCTCAGCATGTTCGGCCGACCAGTAGTGCAGGAGGAGTTTGACTCTGAGGAACCGAGCAGAATAGAAAAATTGTTTAAAAAGTAGAAAAAAGGGGCGTGGCCGACTGGCGTGCATGACGGCAGCTTAGGAGAAGAGCTCCGTGCACACACAGGCCTGGGCAGCACTTACAGCGACTAGCGGGAGACATACCGGCCCACACTCACACCATCGGTACGTGGAAGCATCCCCGGACATGTCCCGCAAATGCAGGAACGGCTCGAGACCCCGCAAAGTGACAGACTTCTTCCGGCGGTCTCAGCCTCAGGCCTTGCAAGATGGCGGCGGCACGGCTCCTCCATCCACATCCCCCTCTCAAAGCTCTGAACGCTCAGGGGGATCCCAGTTCTCAGCGCAGGAAGGCGGGAGGGAGACCACCCTGCAGCGCTCCTCCCCAGCGAAAACCGGGCCACTACCATCCCCAGTCGTGCAGAGCCCGGCAAAATCGAGGCCCCGGCTTTCGGGCCTAGTGGAGGAGGTAAGCCCTTCCAGTGTTTTGGATGACACAAGGGAACTGTTTGCTCCTATTGAGAGCTACCCAACAGCTAACCAGCCTCTTTCAGACACCACCCTTAAAGATATGCTGGTGTCCCTGAGGAGCTCGCTCAATACAGATATGCAGGCCCTTGTACACCAGTTCTCATCTGACCTACAAGAGGTGGGGGAGAGGGTCACCCATATTGAAGATAAGATGGGGGACTTTGCAGACACCTTTAACGAATTGGTAGATGCGTATAAACGAACGGGAGGAAGACATTACCTGGTTGCAAACAAAAGTGGCGGACCTAGAGGACAGGTCACGCCGCAATAACATAAAAATCAGGGGAATACCTGAATCTGTCTGCCCGGACGACCTGTCCTCTTTCGTACAAGCATTCATGAAGGTGGTAATGCCTGATGTCTCCCCACCTGACCTGACCATAGACCGCATCCACCGCCTACCCAAACCCGCGCACCTACCAGACGGTGTGCCAAGGGACACCCTACTCCGCATTCACTTCTTTCATGTGCGGGAAAGGCTGCTCAAGGCGCTGAGACACCAGACCGACCTTCCCGTTACCTACGCAAAGCTGCAGGTTGCGGATCTCTCCCAATTTACTTTGCAACTCCGCAGGAAGTTGGTTCCGGTCACGAAGGCCCTGAGAGATAATAAGATTATCTACCGATGGGGGTTCCCGACTAAGCTTATGATAACTAAAGATGGTGACCTGTACACTATCACTACCCTGGAACAAGGTCTTGCACTCCTGAAACAATGGCACGTGACCCCTGCGGATGAAGGTCGACCAACGCCTGCTGCCAAACATCCACCAGACTGGCAAGTAGTATCAAGCAAGAGGGGGCCAAGACCGAACAACTGACCACTGCCAAATGAGCCGTTCTGCTCTCATATCTGCCCACGGGCCCTAGTGGACTACTTTGGTGATACCACCCCTGTTCATGTTCAGTTACTACAACTGCTTCGCTGACCCATCGGGGAATTGTTTTTTACTTGACTTGTTCCACTATGATGTGTTTTTTTTGCTAGTTTTTTCCCCAGTTCCTGTTTTTCTTCTTTTTCTTTCACCCCATGAGAAGAGGCTCCTCACGGCACAGGATGAGCAAACAACCTACCTTCGAGATATCGTCTGGGACCCTGCCTCCACCTCTGGAGACACATATCCACTATGGTCGGACACCGAGATTAGGCATCGTGAGTACTATGGGCGCACCTACACGCACTATCTTTACCCCAACCATGGCAGTTCAGATCCTTTCTCTCAACGCTAAGGGCCTTAACCACCCCGCCAAGAGACACTCCATGTGGGTAGAAGCTCTAAAACACCATGCAGATGTACTCTGTGTCCAAGAATCTCATTTCTGCAGCTCACCCACCACAGTGCTCCCATAGGCGCTTCCCCACCATCCTCATTGCCAACGCCCCTTCCAAGACCAAGGGCGTTCTGGTGGCAATTAGGGACACAGTGTCATACCAACAACTCGAGGCACACCTGGACCCATTGGGTCGTTCCATCATTTTGGTGTGCTCCCTCAACTCCAGACTGTTTACCATAGTGAACCTCTACGCACCCAATACCCACCAAACGAGATTTATTACCCGTCTGCTTAAAAAGGCGCGGAAGGTCCAACAGGGGGCACTGATCGTGTGCGGAGATTTTAATCTAGTCCCAGATAGGGACATGGACTCCACCTCCTCATCACAAAGGCGATTATCGTCCCTCCAACCTACCATCACTAGCAATGGACTGTTTGATGTTTGGCGGTGCCAACATGCCAGTGAACGAAACTTCACGTACTTCTCCCCTCCACACAATTCCTATTCTAGGATAGACCTGTTCCTAGTGGATCGTACATTGTTACCCTGGATACAAAAGACTCTTATACACAATATCACGTGGACAGACCATGCTCCAATCTCATTGGAGATCTCATCTGGTCACAGTGAAGCTAATAAATGCCAGTTTAGTGGAGTTTTTCGATCTCAACGCATCCTCAGTAGAGGACCCTTTACACTGTGGAACGCCCATAAGGCATATATTAGGGGTATACTGATTCAACATAGCTCTAGAGTTAAGAGGCAGAGGTCGCAGGCTTTAGACCAACTTACAACTAACATAGCCAAACTTGAGACTGAAAATAAGCAGCAACCCTGCCCCAAACGCTCCTCCACTTTATCCCAACTTCGGTTGGACCTGAGGAAACTCCTTATGGAACAACATTGTAGACACTCTATGAGAGTCAAGTCAAACTTCTATGTTAGTGGCAGTAAAGCTAGTAAGCTGCTGGCTTCCCATCTGAAAGCTAAACAAACCCGCACGAGGATTCCCTATATACTCCGCCCCTCTGATAAACATAAACTATACCACCCCCAAGACATAGCTGAAGCCTTTAGGGCCTACTATAATTCCTTATATAATTTACAGGATGAAGCAGGGTTACACCAACCCTCACGTCCTGAAATAGAGGAGTTCCTACGCCCACTCCACCTACCTTCGCTGACGCCTTCCCAATTAGAAACGCTCCAATCCCCCTTCACAGGTGCGGAGGTGGCCAAAATCATAAAAACCATGCCCAATAACAAATCCCCGGGACCTGACGGGTACTCTAACGAATATTATAAACTGTTTACCTCTACACTCAGCCCCTATCTCCTTAAGGTTTATGATGCCGCAGCGACCTCTGCCTCATTTCCTGCTGAAATGTTTAGCGCGCTAATTGTCACAATCCCTAAACTGGGGAAGACTCCGTACCAGCCGCAGAACTTTAGGCCAATTTCCCTATTAAACTCTGACGTCAAAATCTATGCCAAGTTAATAGCCCACCGCCTCAACGCCATTATGCCCACATTATTACACCTAGACCAGAAGGGATTCACATCTGGGAGGGAGGCTCCGGATGCCACCAGGCGCATTATAAACCTTTTGGCCCATGTTGAGCGCTCTCGGACGCCTTCTCTGTTCCTGGCTTTGGACGCGGAGAAGGCGTTCGACAGGGTTAACTGGACCTACCTCCGAAGCGTTCTCCTGAAATTTGGATTCGACAACCGAATCTCTGATATGATCATGGCGCTGTACGATGTAAATTATTTTGGGAAAAAAAGTAGAAAAAAAATAGAAAACGATTGTGCAGAGCTAGCTGTGACAGCTAGCTCCGCCCAACTGTTTTCTATTGGCCGGGCGGTTCTGCTGCCGTCAAAAAAAAGAACACACTATAGGAATGCATAGCTAGATTCCTATTTGCTATTTCACTTTGCAATAGCCAATAGCAAACTAGCTATTGCACCCGCCCTCTGCTGCTGTTAATCACCAGAGGGGGACCTGATGGAGAACTGCAGGTTCCCCTCTGCTGATTGACAGATTGAATAGCTAGTTTGCTATTGGCTATTGCAAATTGAAATAGCTAATAGTAATCTAGCTATGCATTCCTATGGTGATTTTTTTTATTGTGACGGCAGCCAACGGCTCCGATGTCAGAAGAAAAAAAAACGAGCAGGGAAAAGTTTACCCTGTTCGATCGAGCAGAGTGAACCTTTCTGGGAGAAAGTGTTTCTCTCCAGGGTGGCCGGGAGCCTATTAGACTCCCAGAGCGTCCGGGGTAGGAATGACAGATGGCGTTTCTGGTTACCAGGTAACCAGGAACGCCATCTGTCATTCCATACTGAGAACACGGAGAGGCCGCTGTAATATCATAGTGGCCCGGCCGAGTTTTCAGTGTGTAATGACAGCGTCTCTGGTTACCCGGTAACCAGGGACGCTGATCTCTCTGCAAGTGGCCGGAGCCAGCCGTAAGATGACGGCTGCCTCCGCCCAGCTGTCAGAAGCAGGCCAGCTTCGGCTTTCACCTCGGTTCAGGCATATGCTTCGGTTCGACCGAGCCGCTCGGCCGACTTCGGGAGCTGTATGGGCTATAGTGAATAGCCGTAGAGCAGCCCTTTGGTTCTACTGAACCGAAGGGGTCCTGGGCCGAAGCTAGCTGAAGGATCAGCCGAAGCTACGGCTAGATCCTTCGGCAGCTTAGTGAATAGACCCCAGTATCTTGTATAAAGATTGATAGCTTTTTTTTCCCCCTCAGAGTATTTTGAAGTGCTTTAGTAATATAGCCCACCTTTTATTTCATATACTTTATCTTAAATTTTTATAAACTAGCCCCAGTATTTTGGAGAGCTTTAGTAATATACCCCACCTTTTATTTCCTATACTTTATCTCAAATTTTATAAACCAGTTCAGGTATATTGGAGTTGTTAAGTAATGTACCCCAACATTTATTTTATATACTTTATTTATCCCAGATTTTATAAACCAGTCCCAGCATTTTGGAGAGCTTTAGTAATATATTCTACCTTTTTTTTATATACTCATATAAACCAGTTCAGGTATATTGGAGTCCATAAGTAATGCACCCGACTGTTTATTTTATATATGTTATTAATCCCAGATTTGATAAACCAGTTCCAGTGTTTTGGAGTTCTTTAGTAATGAATTACACATTTATTTGGTATGCTTTATTTATTGCTATGATATTTAGGTTTTCATATCTACATTATTTTTTAACTTTAAATAATTGACGTGACAAGCATTTTAATATCTGCTTAGATATTTTTACTGGTAATTACTGGTGGAAATGCAAAGATTTCCTAGCAAAATAACTGTATAACCTTGCCAGGAGCTGTTAAGTAAAGATGAATTAAATTTGCTTGAAGACTGAGATCTGGTGAACATAATTAAGCACAACAAAAAAAATTAAATTTAGTCTTCAGAGATGGTCACTATGATTGCTAAATATGAAAAATGGATGTAACATTACAGTTAAATGATCACTTACAGTTTATATTTTACAAAATAAAAATAATCTACCACATGCACTTACACTGAAGTTGTTATTGGCTCTCCTATTTTATGATTATTACTGAGGATATACACTGAGTCTAAATCTGTCCACCGCATTAATGTAACAGACTGCAAATTGTATTGTATTCAATGTCCAAAGGCCACTGTTAGAATTTAACTATGTCAGGATTTGAACATATTTTTGGCAATCATGGAAGAAATATGTTTTACAGCCTCTTACTTAGCAATGCAAGGAGAAATTATAAGTCAACCTGATTTCAAAATAGGATCAGCCCTCTCCCTCTACAACACCATGTTTTTTCTGCAAAAATAGCCAATCCTATATCACATTGTTTTATTAATTTTTTACACAGTTTTTCTGTGGTTTTTATGTGTATTCAGTACCACACTTACCTTGCTGCTATGTGTAAAAAAGGTCATTGTGTGTATTCAAGGCCACGCTAGCCATTGCTGCTGTGTATAGAAGATCTTGTTTTGTATTGAGGACCACAGATCACACATTGCTGAGTGTTACTGTGTTCAGAGGAAAAACGTAGACCCACCTAAACTCCACAACTATTTTTAGTATAGCAGCTAGAAATGAGAGGAGTTGAAGTTTTTTTTGTTTTTACTTTAGTGCAGGTACTCCTGGACCTCACATCTAAACAGGAAAATATGGAGTGGACATAATCTGATGTAATTAACGTTTACTAATTAGTTCCATCTTGCACTATAAAGTGGCCCTAGCTTTGGATATATTGTTTTCATGTTAAATGCATGCTAAGTAATGTGCATGGTGTAACACTTGCATGTATTTATAAATCTAAAAGAGATCACAATATTCCTCCTAATAATGCCTTCACCATCCCCAGAAAGCTGACATCTTTGTTCAGGTATCATTTAAGATCAGCATCTACCTACTGGAGTAAAATGATTGTATTGAGTGCTGCACCTAGCAACAGACTTTGGGCAGAATAGCACAAACCTGCTGCTAGCTCCTTAACCACTTGAAGACCAGGTGTTTAGACCCCCTTCCTGGCCAGGCCATTTTTCTGTATTTAGTGCTGCGGTACTTTGACTGACATTTATTCCATCATGCAACGCTGTACTGAAATGAATTTAATACCATTTTTTTTGGGGACAGATAGAGCTTTCTTTTGGTGATATTTATTCACCACTGGGGGTTTTATTTTTTCTATATTTCAGAAAATTTACTGAAAATGTCGGGTAAATAGACACCAAACATGTCATGCTTAAAAATTGCAAGAAACTACAATACCCAAAATTTACCCTAGGCGACGCTTTAAAAGCTTTTACCGCTCATCAGTTTAGTGTTATCAGTGATTGAGGGGGAGGGGGCGGGTACAGCTGGCTCTGCCTTTAGATAGCAGAGCCAGCTGTCAGTCACGCAGCTGGGCGGATCCCGGCACAACTGTCGGGAAACGCTTGAGCTGCGGCGTCTTAGTATACCGCGAACAGCAGCTCGCAGTATACTGAGACTAGGGTGACGGGAGGACGCTAATTTGTGTCCTCCCGTTATCCTAAGGAGAACTATGGGGAAAATACTTAACCCCATAGTTCTCCTTAAAGATCAGGCTCTTAACTTCAGTCATACAGCAGATGGCCTGACCAAAATTTTTATATAAAGATTAGTGGCTGTTCTTACTACTAGAGACACCTTCTAGTGGCTGTTCTTCGTACTAGGGACAAATGTATTACTGATGAAAGCTCAGTGTATGCTCTACATGCAGAAGAGACAAAACCAATAAAACTCATAAGGGTTGATGTACTAATGGCTGTTCACTTTGCAAAGGAAGTTTCCCCTTGGTTTAGTGAATGGGGTGAAGCTCTCATGATTTCCATCACCCAATCGTTTGCAAGTGAAAACATTTTTTTTTTCCTTGCACATGATTGGGTATTCTTTGCAAAGTGAAAGTTCACCACATTCACCAAGCTAAGGGAAACTTCCCCTGCAAAGTGAAAATTTCCTTGCAAAGTGAACAGCCAATTTTCCTTTAGAAAATAAGCCCCGTAGTTTCCAACATTTAGCAACTACATTTACAAAAAAAATAAAGACACTTAACAGTAGTTCTCTACCTGTGGTGGGTCAGTGCACCATATATGATGACTGATAGGATTGAATTACGGTAGCTTGCTAACTTTTTTTCTTTGGCACCAAAATTTACTGGAGACTGTACCAATATGGTCGAAAGGGAAGTCACAAATTATCAATTTATCAATCCCACACTAGAAGTGTTAGGTTAAATTAAGACAATTTTAAGCCATCATAATTAAAGGAGTTTAGAGGGATACAAGAAAAATATATTGAAGGGGATTTATCAAAACTGGAGCAGACAAAATCTGGAGCAGCTGTGCACGGCAACCAATCAGCTTCTCTCTTTCAATTTAAATTCTTAACTGAATAAACTGAAGAGGGAAGCTGATTGGTTGCCATGCACAGCTGCTCCAGATTTTGTCTGCTCCAGTTTTGATAAATCCTCCACATTGCCTCTAAAGTTTTTTTCTTTAACTTAGCTGGAGGGAAACCACTGATGTATGTACTTATGGCTGTAATATAAAGCAATTGTATCTGTTGTATCAACGACCCCCAATCAGAAACAGTTTGGAAAAAGCCCAACAAATGATGAAAGTTGCAAAAAAGATTTAAAAAATGCCCTGCCTGCACAAGCCCTTTGCAAGAGTGCATTATTTTGGGAGCCCAAGTGTCCAGCTTTCACAGTAGACAGCAGTGAGGCACCATGACGTCACCTCCGGGAAGCATCAGAAGCCAGGCCAAAAGGAATGTTTTTTCATCATCTTTTGGTAAGCGCTTCATTTTTTTTCAGGCTATATCTGTTTTTGGGATAGGAGACTGACTGTAATTCATGGACTGACCTTCCATTTTTCATGGAAAGGGACACTTTAATTGTATAGGTTCCAACTTTGGAGTAAAGCCATAGGTAAAAGTGCACTTAAGTTAAATATAATGCTGAAAAATGGAATGCATACATGGTTGAACATTCTACTTGCTCAGTGCTTCAGTTTTTTATTCCAGCATAGCTGTAGTACACCAGTCTACTCCACACCATTTTGTCAGTAGTCTGGCAATTTAAGAAAACCCACTAGTGATACAGTGAAGAAATTCCAATATACAACTTTAGCGCACTCCTTGCTATCCTTCCCATATAGGAATGCATGATGTCAAACATTTTTAGTAATAAGTATTTCTTTACAGCCTCATATCCATCAATAAGAGGCCTGCCAGCTGAGAGATAGGAGGTTATGCAGCACAAGCTTTAAGAAGTACACTTCCAGTGACCATGTGTGGTGCTCTATGGATACCTGCTAAAAAAAAAGAAACAAATTTAAAGGAGAAGTATTGGGAGAGTAAAATGCGCTCTTCTTCTTAGAGCCGGTGTGTGACACTGTAGGTATCACACGCCGACTCTATAGATCGAGAACTTAGCGATCACACACCGCTGATATCTCAGGTCAAGGCTTCTCCGTGCAAAGTGGTGACTGTCAGTCAATGCTCCCTGCAGGAATGACCCCCTCCCCTCTCTGTTCCTTCAGCATTCATTGGAGGGACAGAGAGGGGTGGGGGCAGGCACAGCTGGCTCTGGCACTAGAGAGGCAGAGCCTTCTGTTAATCAGGCAGTGGGGTGGATCCTGACAATATTGTTGGGATCTTTCCCGGCTGCAGCATGGCTGTGATGTTAGCAAATAGCGGGCAGTAGCCTACTATATGCTGACTTTGGGTCACAAGAGTACATCAGTAAATATACCCCTGTGACTTAAAAAAGAACTAAAATAAAAAAAAGTGTTGGCTTCAGTTCTCTTTTAAGCATGGTTTGGGGAAAATCATCTATAGTTATATTGTTAGATTATGACATATAGCTATGTGAGACCCAGGGCCAAATTTCCCACAAGGCCAACCGAGGCCCGTTCTTGGGGTGGCAGGGAGCCGAAGGGTGGCAGGGGTGTGGAATTCCTATCTCCCAAAGCCCAGGAGATGAAGTTCTGGGAAGTTCTGTTTTCTACAGTTAGCCCTGCTTCGTGGCTTTGCGCAAGCAGGGCTAAATGTTCATCGGGGAAGCCACTCGTTCATTTACAGGTGATCTCGCCGAGATCACTTGTATGCAGCCTGCAGGTCTGTCCTCCACCGCCACCATCCCTCCTCCCCCACTCCGGTGGCCACCTCTTTCCAGAGATGGAGATCCACTCTTCATGTAAACAGTGACTCGGGAGAGCTGCATTCGCAGCCTTCCCATCTCAGCTGTCACAGGAGTTCCAGTACTGTGCTCCAACTCATGTATTGGAGGTGACAGGTTCAATTAAGAGAACCTGTCACCCCCCAAATGCTATCACACAGGGGCTTGTTAGCTCCTGTGTGATAGCAATAAAGTTAACTGGAAAAAAATTATAAAGTAAAAAAAAAAATTATAAAATAAATACAAATTTAAAAAGTTAAAAAATTATAAGAAATAATAATTAAAATAAAAAAATAAAAAGGTAATAAAAAAGTAAAAAAATAATAAGATAAAAAAAGTTAAAAACAATAAGATAACAAAATTATATTTTAAAAAAATGAAAAGATAATAAGATACCCCCGCCATCTGGTTGCCATTCTCCATTGGGGGGGGGAGGGGTTATCGGAGAGGGGGGCGCATTGAGGAACCTGGCCTTGGGGCAACAGAGAGAGTAAATCCGGCCTTGGGGAGACCTATAACGAATGTAATACAAGCTAGGCTGAACATTTACATCAGAAAATAATCATAGAAAGATCATTTGGATGTGTCTAATTGCAAAGCCAATTAGTCTAACTAAAGTTTAATACAAAACACAAAAAGATCCCCAGCGCACCTACCAGCTAGCCTGCAACAAAACGAATTACCCTGTCAACAGTATGCGTTAAAAGCAGAGGTTTTAGTTGCACAAACTTTTGGCCAAAAATATGTAAAAGCCACACTGCCACTGTCAAGGCACCTCTGCAAAGTGTGGTCCTAACTCTATTTATTTGGGTCTCCAAGTGTGAGCATATTAATGAAGTTGATAAATTCAATGCATGTGTGTTTATTTATAGATCTATAGATGGATATAGATCTATAGATATAGATATATATCTGCAGCATATGTAGGACTATGGAACTATAAGTTCCTGCATCCCACATCAGTTAAAGATACAGTATATGCAGGAATGCTTGGTGCTGAAGATCACCAAACTGGAAGAGTAGGAGACTCTCAGATTAGGTTGAGAGGGTCAATGTGTATAATAGTAGTCCCATTAATATTTTTGGCTCACTCTACAGTAGTAACAATAGGTCACTGTCAGGCCCACAAAAATCTAGGGGAGTGAACTGCAAAAACTTAGAGTACAAATACAGAAAGTTTGTAGTATCACTTTAATAATGTATGAGATAATTTCATATAATGTTAAATGCTCATTTATTTTAGATCCTTAATCTGCCACATAATGACAAGTACAGTTAATTGACAAAATAAGCTGAACTTTTCGATATATCATCTTAATCAGTACATCTATCTTAATGTGATGTTCCAGTAATCAACTTTTTTATTTAATATTTTTTATTTGCTTCAACTGTATCTCATTGCCAAGTTATTAGCATATACATTCTAGGAGAACACATTATACCAAATTAAAAGGCAGTGTCCCCAAATGTTACTCATAGGTTTACTAAAAAAGACTACGCAAGACTTCAGTGACAAGGTTTCCCAGTTGGCACTTATACCTTCCACCAGCATAATTATAAAGCAAACCATGTTACCCAGGGGTAATCACAGAAATACTGGTATCATATCAAAATCAGATTTTGTACAGATTTTTTGTCCTAGTTTCTGTTTCATTCCTGAATGCCTTTGTAAGGAGAATTGTTTCACAATTGTTGCAAACTTGGGGGGCACCTCCTGGAGGTCAGCAGAGCAGCCCAGCCCTGAAGTGCTTAGCTGATCTGAGGGTATGAAGCTGAATTATCTTTGTGATACTTTTAGAAGTGCTCAGGAGGACTTTTAGAATGTGCGACAGTCTTGGTCTTTTAATGTTGCAAATGTTGGACGCAATTGCTGCGCTGTTGAGAAGTTATGCAAAATGTTGCAAAACACATGCAGTGAGTCGCAAATATCAATATGTCGCAAGGGCACTTTAAAAAAACCAGATTAAACTATGCAGTTAGTTAGCATGAGATTTTGGTCTTTGCAACTAAAGGTTTTGTTGCAAACACATTCATAAATTCCCCCCAGTGTATGTCAGCTTTCTGTACTTGCTGAGCCACTGTCGCTGGGCTTGAGTAATCTAACTGACTTATTCACATTTGCCTTCACGTTCACAATAAATATAACAATATTAATTCTTTCAAAAAAAGCAGCTCTTTATTGTTGGTATTTATTTTTATTTATTGTGAATGTGAACACTTGTGAGCCCAAGGCTTAATGGACACAACCACTGGAGGGGTATCATTGCACCAGCCTGAGCTATTAGGAGAATGCTGCAGAAAATGGCACACTTAAGTTTTAATCTCTGCATCATTCGGGACCACTCACCTGTAAAAAAAAATGTTCAGGTGTTCTGTAGTCCAGCAGAGGAGAACCCTGGCAGGGCTGGCAACACTGCTTGGGATCTCAGTCCAGAAGATGCAGTGTGTCAGCTCAGTACAGGAAGTTAGGTGGTCAGTGGGGATATTCATTTTCAAAGTTCACCACACAGGCATTGAAATCTTAGCTGTTTTTCTATGAGAACAGATGTAATGCAAAAATCAGTATGAGTTTCTAAGCTGTAAGAAACCCAAACCTGACTTCAGAGTGTTCGTTGTGTTCTTTCAGGAGCTTTGAGAATGAGTAACGTCTCATTAAAAGCAGCTAAAGAGGTGGCAGCTTGTTTTAAAGCTCTTTTTTTTTAAAAGTGGATCTTTACCCTCTTTGACTAGAAATTACGTCAGCATACAGCTCTGCATGCTGATATGAAATCATATTACATTCATTAGTTAAACAAAAATATTTTTATTTTACTTTAATTGACTAATTTCTTTTTTTCTACTTCCATGTCCACTTGGGCACAAATTATGTAATTGTGCCCAAGCATTGCATCGTTGGAAGGTTATATCATTAAAGCAATGCTGGGAAATCTCATCTGTAATCTTGCGAGATCTCAGGGAAAGGCATTTTTATCCTCTGAGATCATGTGCATGGTCACATCTCCTAGTCACATGTGCCAGAGTTCCAGGAAGTAAAAGGAGATCTAGTAATCTGACCACAGTAAAAAAACAACTGTCAGAAGAATGGGGATGAAAAGAAAAATAAGGTATGTTAAGAATATAAAGCCGGCAATTATCTAGAAGTATGTGTTTGTATATTGTCATTACTAAACATTACTAAAGGTGTATTTGTTGTTATTTTGAAGATATGGGTAACGCCTATGGGAAATTTAGGGTATTGTAGTTTTTTTGCAGTTTCACAGATGCACGCAATTTTAGGGCTTGACAAGTTTGGTATCTATTTACCCGGTGTGACCCCATCTTTTATATTTTACCCAAAAATTGGGTATTATGTTCTGTTTCTGTGCACTAAATGTCACTTTAGTATATTTTGTCCTAAACATACTGGTGTGATAAACATTTGCGCAAATACCTTGCGACATAAAAAATTGCAACTAGCATCTTTCTATTCTACAGGGCAGGACAGAATTTTCACATTTTCGGACGGGAGCGTGCGGAGAAGACACAGGTAATTTTAAACCGCTTTTAAAGCGGGTTTCTTTTTTTTACACTTTTTGCATATGTCTACTGCTTGCCAGCAGTAGATATATGCAAAAACACCAGAGGGTTTAATAACCCTTTAATGTTAATAGTCTGGGCACAGATGCACGTTAAGGCAGTGATGATTTATGAATTATTTGATCCTCTGGACAAATCTATGTGTACATATTCAGGATCATTAAACATTAACATTTTGTAGATTTGCAGAATTTTCTGGTTTTTGAACATATTTGCTAATCACTACTACACTACCTCTCTGCCTGTTTTAAGTTTTTAACTAGTTGGTCTGTAGTGCTTGCTCACTGTTAACTGTGACTACTCAGCTTACTGAATTCAGACTATACAGGGTTATTCACAAAGCTGCCAAAGGCAACATCTGGATCAGCTGAGCTGAAGCTCCGGCAGCTCATTCACCCCTATTCTCATAGGGGCCGAACAGCAGTAAGTGAATAGCCGAATGCCGCCTAGCGGCATTCGGCTCGGCTATTCTGCTCGGTACCTCCGAGGTACCGAGCAGAATAGAAAATAAGTGAAATTAATAAAAAAAGAACAAAAAAGTTGAAAATTATTTTAAAATGTAAGAAATCAGGAAAATTTTTAAAAATGTAAATAGTTTAAAGAAAATAAAAAAATAATAATAAAAAGATGCCAGCAAAATAAAAACAATTGGCCGGAGCTAGCAGTGACAGCTCATCCCCATCTGAACGTATGGGGCATTTCACTTTTCCAAGTGGAGTGGTAAGGGAAAATAATGATATGCTGCTGGGGAAGGGACGTAATTATATGCTGCTGGGGAAGGGAGCGGTGGGGTGGTTAAGGAAACCTTTGGCATTGCCCTGCATGACCAAAGGAAAGGTTTACTTTACGTTGAAGAAAACTACTACAAATGGAGAGAAAACCTTCATAGATTATATCATTAAGAATATGCCTGCATATGTAAATATAATGAAGATTTATTTGTTCTTCTTGAAAATTACAGTGGTGTAATGTATAATACCACATGTTAACAGTAAGTCTATGGGCCTTCATATTATACAGTACATGCACCATTATTTCATTGTGCTAAAAATATTTATCTTTTGTATTAACTATGCTTATTATTTTGTTGGATATTATGAAAAATTAAAATCCAATATGAAAAACAGTTCTTGAATTATGCATGTACAAACATGCTACTTTGGTTGAACGGTTCGCTCCTTATAATAGCCTATGTCTGCGGTTCACTTATAAGCACTATTAGAAGAGAACATTTGTCTATTGTTTTAATAATGCAAAACTTAATTTGTTCAGCTTGTGGATCTCTGTGGGATGTCGGGAAATAAAGTACCTATTCCATCAGCTTGTGTGCAGTGTGAATATTGTCTATTATTTTGTTCTTCCCCTAAATATGTACCAGTGTTATTTTGCATATGCTAGAATTACACATTTGCTCATAGTAACAGCATTCCAAAAATGGCTGGTATTGCTATTTTCAATTTGCCCCTTATACATTTGATGCATATGTCCATAGAATGGCCCAGAGGTTTCTCCATAATAGAAAGAAACAATCAGGGCTTAATCCACTAAAGATTGATTAATGAAACCATGAGCTTGCTATTCAGGGATCACATGATTCAATATTTCCATGCGATTGCATTTCACCAGCAAATGTATGTAAATGTAGGTAAAATTGCATAGAACGCTCCAGGAGGTGTGCAGCTTACTTTCTTAGACTATATGGCATCGGATAAGGAACCTCTGGCAATAACAGGGCTGGATATATATTTCCTATGCCCTTGGCCAATTATCTTGTGCTGTCCTGATACCTTTCTTATTGGACTAACAAAATATATAAAAGACAAGCTTTTGAGAGTGAATCAACTGATCAACATGACAGTTTGTCAGTTAAGGCAAAGGAAAGCTGTTAGAGGGGGGAGGGGGTTAGTGGGGTGTCATAAATGTTGGACCTGGAAGTAAAAAATGCCTCCTGATAATCAAAAGACAGAAAAATAAACGTAGGATGACAAATAAACCCTAAACAGATCAGAGATATACCACATACATGAATATTGTGATGTTCTGTAGATTCATAAAAAATTCTGGTAGTGTGTCATATTGTGATGTTCTGTGGATTCACTACCAGAACTTTTTATGAATCTACAAAACATCACAATATTCATGTATGTGCTATGTGCTCCGATTATCAGGAAGCCAGGCAGAATCATGCCCCTCCGCCAAGCTGATTACCTGGGAAGCCAGTGTTTCCGGCTTCACTTGCCGAGGCTGCCTGGTTTCCTGACCAAATCAAGAAACAAGGTGGCAGGTCGTGAGGTGCCGTCCGGCTACCTGATTGGTCAGAAAGCTTCCTAGCCAAACAGGAAACTGGGCGGCACATCATGACCCGCCTCCTGGCTTCCTAAATTGGCTAGGAAGCCGGCTTTACTTGTTGCTATGCAGCGTAGGTTTACTGACCAATCAGGAAGGCGGGGGGCAAGTCATGAGGTGCCGTCTGGCTTTCTGATTGGTCAGGAAGCAAGGCTGCCTAGCAACAGGTGAAGCTGGCTTCCCATGACCTGCCTCCAGGCTTCCTGATTGGCTAGGAAGCCGGCTTTACTTGTTGCTAGACAGCCTGGTTTCAGGAAGCCGGGAGGCGGGTCATTATATGCCGCCCAGCTTCCTAATTGGTTAGGAAGCCAGGCTGCCTAGCAACAAATTAAGCCGGTTTCCTAGCCAATCAGGAAGCCGGGAGGTGGGTCATAACCCACCAACCGGCTTCATGATTGGAAAGAAAGCAGGCTCCATGCTCCCTCGGAAGTTCCAGTATCAGAGCATTTGGGCGAGTATGAGTACTTGCCCAAATACTCAGTATTGGCACCGATACTGATGCTAGTATCGGTATTGGTGCATCCCTAAAATATATATAATTTGATTTCTATTTTAGCCTCAAACACTTTTTTCTTAACCCATATCCATCCCTGTTATTTAAACCTCTGTATGAATTGGACTAACACTAATTTATGCAGCAGCAACTGATTGCCTGTGTTTACTTCTTTACACAGTACATTCAGAGCCATCTTTAATATTAATTGGGCCCTAGGCAAGATTTTGCTGATGGGCCCCCACAACCCTCCCACCTCTATCACCTGCCCCCTCCATATATGGCTATATAACATTTTTGCCAGTGGCTTGATGCACATAAAAAAATTGTCAGTTGCTTTGTGCACACATTTATTTAGCAGGAGCAGATGTGGAGTATTGCAGCAGGGGCATATGTGGCAGATCGCAGCAGGGCAGATGTGGTGGATCTCGACAGGGACAGAGGATCGCAGTAGGGGTGATGTGCCGGACGTTGCTGTAAACAGATGCCGCTGAGGTTCCCCAGAAGGCTGCCGGGAGGTCCCCGGGAAGCGTGAAACCTTAGAGCAGCCGAATCTATTAATGATTGGGGG
>NW_017307585.1:0-8933 GCF_000935625.1 Nanorana parkeri | reverse complement strand
GGGGGCCATGTGTTTTCCCCGCGGGCCCCCCCCAGCCTCGGGTACTGAGTCCCCCAGACCAGTCCGCTCCTGCCACCAGTGGTGCCACTGCTCTCCTGCCTGCCGCTCTGGGCGAAAGGGACAGCTGTTGTGGGCCCCTGTAAATTATGGGGCCCTGTGGTAAAGACGGCCTTGAGTACATTGTGAAATGTGGGATCCCCACCATCCTGCTGAATTTTTAGCCACAACAGCTGTGAAATTGTAAACTAGTTTATAAGTAATTACTTTGGATTAAGCAAAAGAAGCAAAAGGACATTAAGCAGAAAGACATTTACAGATTAGCAGTCTTGCAGCTCACCTTTATACCCACCCTGAGCCCGCAAGCTTGAGTCAAACTGGCAAATAATGGAAACAGATTTCCCTCCTCTTTTCTGTTTCAATATTTTTATTAAAGTTTTTCAAAAGGCAGAACAACCGTGACATAGTATTACAATATAAATGTCAAGATTGGCAAGTGCTTATCGGTGGTAAACTGGTTTCAAAAATAGTTCACAGAATTAACAAAAAGAACATGACTGAATAAAGAATGACAACAGAATAAAGTTGCATTCTTTATCAATGCATGTCTCGTTCCAAGCCTTAAATGTAGAAAGAAAAACTGGGGGATCTGGCCAGGCAGAGGTGGCCATTCAAAGAGGTCACTGATGGAACGGGACGGACAAGATAATAGTATTGCAAAAAAGTTTTTTTGAGTACAAAAATATCAAAAAGAATGGTATGGACACCACCATCTGTTCACTATCAAAAAGTTACAATTACAAACATTGTCTGCAGACTTCAAACACACTCTGGTTGGATGGGTAAAGGAATCCGGCTAGAAAATATATCAGGTGGTTATTTCTAAGTATGCAAGGCCTGGCATAATTAATGGGATTCCGTGCTTGTAAGACCTCCGTTAAAATGGTCCTTGGTCCCTTAGAAATGGTATCCAGTCTGGGGGTGTTTATGTGATTTTGCCACGGAGGAATATTGAAAGCAAGCAATAGATCATATACTCATTTACTTAATAGATCATATACACATTGGGGCTTCGTCAGGACGTCCTGACGAAGCCCCAATGTGGGAGGGCCACATTGCAAGCACGGAAAAATCTAGCATATTATGCAAGGTTTGAATGAGATATATACAGTACATGAGGGAACCATGTACCATCTCATAATGATTTTATAAGTGACCTCCATGTTAGTGGCATTAAGGGAGAAACTAGCTATATTGCTCCAGATCTGTAACCAGTCTTCGTTTGTCTTCACCTTTAGTAGATCAGTTATCCATTTGCCTACATAAACATATCTAGTTTGTTGCAGTAATGTATTCATTTGTGAGTACAGAATAGAAATTGGATTGTGTCCCCCTGGTTTATGTAAATACACATGTTCAAAACATGTTTGGTTTAGTATGATCACTGTGTTTAACGAATCTTAAGATCCAACGCTATATTGGCATACTGTATATCTATATAATTCTGTAGGTAGAGGTTTCTTATGTTCCCTTATATAAGACCAATTGGTGAAAGAGGAAGAATGCAGAAAGTTATATATTCTGTGGTAGCCTTTTGGTGGGCACCAAGCAAAAACTTTTGAGTTGAAAGAGCCTGATTGGAACAGAGGTCGTGACAGAAAATCCACCAAGTATTCAATTGAATCCCAGATTTCTAAATTGTTTCATGAGTGGACTTAGGGTCTTTGGTAAGGGGTGATCCAGGGTAATGCTGAAAGGGCAGTAGAATGAATGGCAAGCGGGATCAGGGAGGACCATATTACAACTGGTGGAGAGTTAAAAGACGTAAAAGTTGAGAGGCTTGATAATGCTGGCATGATATTTGGCAAACCAATGCCTCCCTCTATTTAATTTTTGTAGTAAGAGTCCCAAGATACCCTTGCTCTAATGGGGTGCCATAACAAAGTAAAAATGTTATTTTGCATGGAGCGAATAGCAAAATGTCGGATGGCTACAGGTAGCATTTTGAAATGCTACAAGGGTTTCGGGAGAAGAGTAATCTTAGCTGCTGACACTCTGCCGAGCCACAAAAGCATATAGGAAGATCAAGTGTTGAGTAAAACTTTAGGGAACAGAATAGGGGGATATAACTGGTATGAATAAAATGATACTCACAAACAGTGTTTTAAACAAAGCGTTTTCAATGTAACCGAATGATGCAGGCATAAGCTACATCAGACAACTGAGCATGTGGACCAGAATCTTGGTCTTGCTGAGGCGTTCCCAGATTAATTCCCTCTTCATCAGAGCAAGTTTTTAAACCAACTGAAATAACTGACTTAAATAGAGCCTTACATCTGTACATTGGCCCATGCACCACATCACTCCAAATGCTTTACCCATAGCACTCACGTGATAACTCGAGGTTCCTGAGGAAGTCACATCCATAGCAGCTCGAAAGAGGCCCTGATTCAGGATTTCACCAACACAGCTCGTAAGAGTGGAGGAGTAAATATAGTTAGTCAGGTTGAAAAAAGACACAAGTCCATCGAGTGTTGGTGAAATCCTGAATCAGGGCCATTGATCAAATTCCAATCTTTTGAAAGGTAAGGGAGTTAGTTCTTGAAATAAAGTTATAATAGTGAAAGTAAGATTGTCAGTGGATTTTGGCAAACCTATGATTAAGTTTTCACGCCTGGCTCTTCTAATTTACTGAAAGCCATGAAGAAATTATTACTTGCTGCATCCAGCTGTTTCCTGTGAATCAATCACCATTATAATATCCTCCATTTTACACTCCAACACATCAGTTCTAGCTCCTGTCTCCCTAATCGGCCTGGTCAGATTGGTAGTCATATAGTCTGTGGCTGCAGTCAGCTCAATCTCACCTCTAATGTTTTCATTATTCACCACAGGAAAGTGTGGAATGTTATATAGAAAAGAAGACTCGATTACCTCAATGAGAGATGGCGGGGATGCTGGCTAATCTTCTCTAGTGTTCTTGCTATCTTGGAGCACACAGTTTCTACGATTGATGCTGACTAATCTTCACTGCACTGTGTTCTTGCCATCTTGGAGCACAGTCTCTACGATTGGGTCTATCTTGAATCTCTTGGTCATTTTGGGCCCACATCTCTTCCCCTTGGAAACTTCACAGGTTTGATGGAGGGTAGGGTTGTAAGTAGTCAGGGCTGGAGTGCTTATTTTAGCTGATAATCGCTCGTGTGTGGCCAGGTGCTGCTGAGCTCTATTAGATGGTGGCCATCTTTCTTGTCAGCTCAAAAGCATCTCCCTTCCCTACAATTTAGCTGTAAATTTTAGTTGGACTGACAAGGGTTGTGTGGATGGTCTCCTTCACTCACTCTGCCACCAGCATTAGCATGCCCTGTGTGGCTATGATGTCTGATCTTGTTAACATAATACTAAGGCTAGCTGGTGAAGAAGGGCTGCAGAACATGGCAGATGACCTAAGGAGGTAGGGGGTTAACAGATACATTCATTCAAGCCACATTTGTTACAGTACCCTTAGATACTAGAGAATGATTGAATCACAAAGCTCATTTTGATGGGTGACTTTGATTTAGGGTTTGTTGTTTAAAAAAAAAAACAGAACAGAGACAAACATCATATTTCTATTATATAGCTTCTCACCCAGCAACAAATATCAGGAACTGGAACACAAGATTCTGCCCAGGTAGTACCGCATACCTATGACACAAAGTCTTTCCCCAGGCCCTGAGAGCCTGTTGGAGATCTGCCAAAGAAGGAGGCATTTTTCAGCACATCTTTTGGGGTTGCACAGTAATTCAAGATTTCTGTAAAAAAGTTAAAGAGATTTAAAGCGGACCTTTGCACTCAAAAATCTAATTCTATTAATGCATCCCTCTTTTGTATGATGATTAGTAATAACATAGACATGTCAGGTGTAAAATGCTGTGATTTTGAAATACTTATACTTGCAGAGCATTCACTTCCTGCTTTGAAAGTAAAGCCAAAGCAAAATTACTTCAGTTTGCCAAAGCAATACACAATTGGAATGCCTTGTCATCATCAGAGCATTGCTGGGAAGTCTCTACTCACGAGATCTATGAGAAAGGCATTTTCCTCCCCTGAGATGATGTGCATGGTCACATGTCCTTGTCACATGTCTAGTCACATGTGCCAGAAATCAAGGAAGTAAAAGGGAGAGCTAGTAATCTACCCTTAGTAAACATGGCCACTGTCAGAAAACTGGGAAAGATAAGAGAAATACGGTATTCAAAGAATAGAAATTCTGCAATTATCTAGCAGTAAGTGTTTGTAGATTGTAATTTTTAAACATTTATATTGTCATTATAAACATGCTATTTTAAAAGATATGGATAAAGGTCTGCTTTAACAAAAAGTCACAGACACATAACTCCCCTTTGAAGTTGAACCATTCTTCTATCTAGTGCACAACAGCCACCTCAGAAGATACAAGAGATCATCCTAGTACAACTCATAAATGCTGCTTGCACCCCCCTAATCTCTAACCTTCCCCACTTACCTTCATATGGCTACTAACCCAAATACCCATTATTTCCCCTTTATGTTTGCTTCACCCCCAATCATACGACTTTGTGCTTCCCTCCTTGATATTTTACTGCTCCTCTTGGACATAATGTTGCTTGTCTTGTATACCCAGAACTATGCATCTGACACACTGTTAGACCAGCTAATTGATTGTATTCTCATGAGGGGGTTACATAAATAATTAAAAAATTACATTTCTGTTATTTGCTATTGTTTGGTGTTATTTATCTGTTTTTCAAAATATGCTCTAATGGCATTTCCTGTAAACAGGATTGTGTTTTTTTTGTGACTGTTTTGTTGGGGTACAGATTACCTATGACAGATAATTGTGTAGGAGTATCAACTATGGTGTCTTACCTAAGAGGAGTAAAGCAGACCTGGCAGTTGCTTTCCATTATGCCTTATTTGCATCATGTGAGAGAAATTGGAGTGTATGTGATGCTTCTACAAGGCTTAATTCATCATTCTCCCATTTGGAATCATTTCTTGGAGGAAATACCAGTAACAACATGTTCAGTAATTTTACCTCATATGTTACATTATATATTTAACTGAATCTGTTTTTAGTTTATTGTACTTTCCATTTTCCATATTTGGGCATTCTATTGATTAGTAGTCGTACATGCCAAAAAAACAAACTTTGGAAGCCTGATGGGGTATTTGATAATGGCAGGTGGTTTTGATATACACTGGTGGGGTACACTACTTTAACAGTGGATGCAAAAAGTTGGTTTTCTCTAGGGGTCTTGGGTGTCAACACATTGTTACTAAGAACCGTTGTTAATTATTCCTATCTACCAATCTAGCATTAGGCTTGCCTTGATAATGTGTATCTGATTGATGGCTGTGACAAATTACTCAAATTCTTGATATAAAAAAACATGTTACATAGTTACATAGTATTTGAGGTTGAATAAAGACATTAGTCCATCAAGTCCAACCTTATGTTGATACATAAGGCCAAATTATCCTTACTGACATCTAAGAAGTACACAATTATTCCAACACATACCATTGCAATGGGATCTCTTCTTTAGTCACAAACCTTTGCACCTTCACAGATCCAATTACTTTTAAGGCTATAGTGTGTATACCTAAAACTAATTTGAATTTATATTGTACTAGAAAATGTGTACCTGTTTGTTGAAACAGCTGATCACGGAAGGGCACATCACTGCAGCAGAGGTATGCATAGAAATTTGCATTGGTAAATACATACAGTGCTGAGGTATGTATTGGGGCACTGGCAAGGAGCATAGGCAGATGTAAATGCAGTAGAGAGTAAAGATGGGGCATATAGAAGAGTTGGTGATAGCAGGGGGAAAAGATGGGGGTTGGTTTGCCAGTGTGCCAGTATATAACAGTAACCTTCTAGTATTCATTGCTCTAAAGTATATAACACACACCTTCCAATCCCCACTAATACACATTACACATTGCTCACTTTCCAAACCACATTATAAAACAATCTCTGATGGTGCATGTGAGACAATTACACCTAGCCTCCAAACTCCACTACTGTAGATGTTCTAACAATTTATAGGCAACCTCAGCATTATAGCTGTGCTAAAACTACATATCCAATCATGCCTCTGCCTCGGGGAGTCATAACTATGGGTGTCAGAGTTTCGCAATGCCTCATGGGACTACTTCCACAAAAGATGGAGTGCCCAGGTTGCCCACCCCTGATCTATTTACTGACCCTATAGTTGTTGATGATATAGCGTTCAGCCACCAATCCACTCATATACAGACTATTTAATTTTTTTCTGCTGTACATTATACATGCTCAACCACTAACCTCTTCAGATTTAAATGATTAAAAGTCTGCAGTCCACACTAATGAAACAACTCCTCCACTGTTCTTTTGTACTGTATACAACACTTTGCCTCTAGACCTTAGAGGTGTACATTTGAAAATCATCATCCTTTGTCTCTATTTTTCTTGTATATATTTCTACTTATGGGTGTGGTGCCTATCCCGAATGGTTCAATCATTATGTGTTTAACTAATAATATATGGTGGAAGACACCAACCTTTACGTATTGAACCATTTGGGACCATACGATCTAATTGCAACTCTTTCTATAGGATATATTTGTATTCATATTTCTGTTAATAATCAGTATATATGTTTTTATGTATACACTTTAACCACCTCCCGTCCGCCGATCGTTGAAAGACGGCCGGACGGGAGTCTCCTGGATGTGGGTGGGCGTCTTTAGACGTCCTTCGTGCCCCCGCGCGCACAAGCGGCAAAAAAAACGCATGGATTTTAAACGGCCAGTGATGGCCGTTTACATACGGGCGGTCCGGCGTCTGTAAAGACGCCCGATCGCTTGTACGATTCAAGTGAGGGTGCGCCCCCCCCCTCCTTAACTCTGGTTGCCGTCGCTGTCTCCTCCGCCGCCGTCCCCGCGATCCCGGGCGTCAAGCCATCACAAGCGATGTGGCTCTGTGCACTGAGAACGGAGGGAGATCAATACCCGATCTCCCTCCGCTCTCCTCCTGCTCTCAAAATGCAGGAAGTGATGTATATTACACCACTTCCGCATTCCTCTGTCACTCTCCGGTACAGAAACTGGAGAGAAGCTGATGAAGCAGATCTGTGCTTCATCAGCTTCTCTGGGGGTCCCTCGGCATTAGGGGTCTTAGAGACCTCTGATGTCTCCATAAAGGGGACCTGTAACTGTAATTTGTTATCATATAGGGAACATCTTAGCACCCTATGTGATAACAATAAAGTTAAGTGTAAAAAAAGTTTTAAAAAAAAATGCTCACAAAATAAATAAAAATGTACACACACAAAACAAAAAAAAACCCCACATAGATGCGCAAAAATGCGTTAGTGGTGCCTACACGCAAAAACGACGATTGCTCCAATTATGCTGCACATGTTACATATCACCGCAAACGTCGCAAAGAGAGCAATAATTTTAGGGTCATCAATCACTGATAACACTAAACTGATGAGTGGTAAAATCTTTTAAAGCGTTATGACCAATTTTGGCTATGGTGTTTTTTTGCGATTTCGCGGGCGCGCGCAATTTTAAGGCTTGACATGTTTGGTGTCTATTTACCCGACGTGACCCCGACTTTTATATTTTACCAAAAAACTGGGTAATAATAAATGTTTCCTAACATAATGTAAAAAAAAAACTTTTTTTCCCAAAATTTTCAGTAATTTTTCCTACTTATAGTAAAAAATAAAGCTCGTAGTGGTGATTAAATACCACCAAAAGAAAGCTCTATCTGTCCCCAAAAAATAGTATAAAATTAATTTCAGTACAGCGTTGCATGACGGAATAAATGTCAGCCAAAGTACCGCAGCGCTGCATACTGAAAAATAGCCTGGACAGGAAGGGAGTGTAAACACCCCGGTCAGCAAGTGGTTAAAAGCCCCGTTTTTCTCTATTTTTCTTAGTGCTGACTGTACAAACTTTCTGGCTCTTGTCTCTGACATAATCTGCTGTAATTTCCTTATTTCCTAATATAAAATGCCTTGTTTCTCTCTTCAGCTGAGGCCTATTAAAAGGCTTGCATGATGTGTAGTCTGTCTGTGCTATTTTTCTCGCTGCTGTTTGAAATAATCCACTATAATTGTTTTTTGTTTTTTTACATAGCAGCCTAGTATAACAGATTCTGTGTTGCGCAGCTTGTCTGTACTTTATTTATTGCTCTTGTCCCTGACATAATAAACGGTATTTTTTATTTTATGATAAAACCTGCCTTGTCCCACTTAATGGCCTAGTAAAACAAATCCTATGATGTGCAGCTTTTCTGTTATATTCCTGACTTTTGTCTGTGACATAATACACTGTGATTTTTATTTCATGATAAAACTTGCCATGCCCCTCTTACACTGGTGCCTAAATCAAGCTGTTTACAGACTCTCCAGCCACTGTGCTATATATATGGCTTTTGTTTCTAAAGAATGGCTCTCTTATTTTTATTTCTTTATAACAACTGCTTCATCTCTGGAATATGGTGCTGTGGCTTTGCATACTCTGTGTTGACATTTTTTAAACTTTGCAGACAATATAGTGTGGTACAGCACAAAAAGAAGATCACAAGTTATGCTATGAAACATGTTTTGCCACTGTTTGGCTATTGTTACAGAGGTATTTAGCTTTATTTTATTTTGAAGTCTAACACTTCAGAAAAGCTTTTAGATTTGTTCTGTCCACTATTTTAACCAGTCAGTAATGATCTGTTACTCCTAGATAAATGTGCCGCAGCATAAGCTACCTAAAAAATAACCTTTTTTAAGTTAGAATTCCATAGATAGTTGCTGCTACTTTTTTATAAGCCAAGGAATAATATAAAATTAAACAAAAAAATCATTACAGATACAAATGAAGTGATGATCAAAAGAAACAAAGCGCTAAAGGTAGCTGTATGA
>NW_017307584.1:479887-481322 GCF_000935625.1 Nanorana parkeri | reverse complement strand
TGCTCTGTGTGTGTTGTCACTGTGTGTGTTGTCACTGTGTGTGTGTGTGTGTTCTGTGTGTGTTGTCACTGTGTGCTCTGTGTGGTGTCAGTGTGTGTGTTATTACCCCCATCATTGGTGTCAGTGTGCACAGTAATAACCCCCATCATTGGTGTCAGTGTCCACAGTAATAACCCCCATCATTGGTGTCAGTGTGCCAATTTATCACCGTAATAACCCCCATCATTGGTGTCAGTGTCCACAGTAACAACCCCCATCATTGGTGTCAGTGTCCACAGTAACAACCCCCATCATTGGTGTCAGTGTCCACAGTAACAACCCCCATCATTGGTGTCAGTGTCCACAGTAACAACCCCCATCATTGGTGTCAGTGTCCACAGTAATAACCCCCATCATTGGTGTCAGTGTCCACAGTAATAACCCCCATCATTGGTGTCAGTGTCCACAGTAATAACCCCCATCATTGGTGTCAGTGTCCACAGTAATAACCCCCATCATTGGTGTCAGTGTCCACAGTAATAACCCCCATCATTGGTGTCAGTGTCCACAGTAATAACCCCCATCATTGGTGTCAGTGTCCACAGTAATAACCCCCATCATTGGTGTCAGTGTCCACAGTAATAACCCCCATCATTGGTGTCAGTGTCCACAGTAATAACCCCCATCATTGGTGTCAGTGTCCACAGTAATAACCCCCATCATTGGTGTCAGTGTCCACAGTAATAACCCCCATCATTGGTGTCAGTGTCCACAGTAATAACCCCCATCATTGGTGTCAGTGTCCACAGTAATAACCCCCATCATTGGTGTCAGTGTCCACAGTAATAACCCCCATCATTGGTGTCAGTGTGCGGCTTTGATCCCTCCGATGGGTCGGCTCCCCCTTGTTGTACACCGGAGGACTTCTGCTGTTCTAGATGCCGCCATCTTGGATGTGATGTCATTATCCCCAGCAGACCCGGAGCCGTCATTTAAGAAACCCTCTAATATGCTCCCCTTCACTCCTCCCCCAGCAGCTACATATCTAGCCCTTTCCTCCCCAGCCCGAGTATCCCCGGGCCGCCCCTTTCATTCAGTTATTGGGGCGCAGCACCAGGTGTGGACGTTATCTAGGATGTGTATGCAAATGCAGCCTGCCTAGGCACGCCCACTCCTCAAGACTGACACCCGCCCTTCAAGGGATTTTGATATTTGTCCAACTCGTCCCAAGAGCCGGCCCACTGCTTGCAACAGCTGAGAGCTGGAGAGGAGTACTGAGGCAGGGCACTGTGATGGTTTCAGCAAGCTATGTACAGCCCCCTGCTGGCCCCTCCCACCAGCCATGACCTGCCTGCATTGCTTAGAGAAGCCATGAGACCCAGTGATGACAACACTAGGTCTAAATTAAAAGGTATGTAATGAAATTGGAAACTTTTAATTTTACAATGCCATCAGC
>NW_017307584.1:477409-479810 GCF_000935625.1 Nanorana parkeri | reverse complement strand
GGTCAGTCTTGCAATGCTTCATGGGACTTGTAGTTCCACCACAGCTGGGAGGGCCGGAGTTGCCCATCCCCCTGGTCTAAGACCACATATGAAAAGCAGAAGAAACTGTACAAACCCTCAGGGCGTACACAAGCAGTACAACGTGTGTATTTATTAGAAGGTTGAAGCGAACATTCCCTAGATTCTCTGAGACTTACAAAGTAACATCATAATAAAAAACATATAATATACACCGGAGCAGCCCGAGCCGAGGCCCCTCGATGCCGGCACACTGCGACACACCACAACGGTCCCAGACCGGCACCAGGCCCGCCAGCAGCTGCCTCCCGTATCACTGCAGGTTGTGAATCATCTCCTCCTTGGCTATGAGATGCGTCGTCTTGTTGACCAGCGCCATCAAAGAGTTCAGTTTCTGCGACCAGTCATTCAGGAGGTCGTTGGGATCCTTCGGCCTCTGGAAGTTGATCACGCCGGCCATTCGGTCCACCTTGGCGTAAATGGTTTTGTTCACCACTAAGGTGGAGAGGAACTCTTCGGATTCCTGGAAAAAAGGAACAGAAACCGTCACAAGGAGGTTACTAAGACACTTCCCCCATCGGAGTTCACAGGCCCGCCTGCTCTTCCATGTCACGTGATCAGAAATGGACACCCGCGGGCAACCTCAGTCTCCTCTTTTCCAACATTTCTATTGAAGTTTCATCATTTTACAACCAGATACACAAACGTCATCACTTCAAAAACCACCAACAACAACAGGTGTGTAGTACAAATCATATCCATGACGACATCTCACAAATTGCATTAAAGATCTATGTACCGTATTTTGCGGTCCATAGGATGCAGGGAGGTCCGGCGCGCCTTATGGAGCACTCGACAGACTGTAGCTTCTATGACAGAAGCTGCAGTTAGTGACCGCTGAGACAGGTGGCGCTGTGATTACAGCGCCACGGTCTCAGTGATCACACAGAGCAGACGAAGAAAGTCCGTTCGTCTGCTCTATGGTGATCTCGATCGTCGCCGCTGCTGCTCGGCTTTAATACGAGTGATCTCATTAGATCACTCGTATTAAACGAGCAGTGGCTCCTGCTACTCGCCCTGCGCCCGAAACTGCATGTCTCGGGCGTCGGGATTCGCTCCATAAGACGCAGGCACATTTCCCCCCTCCTTTTGGGGGGGGAAAAAGTGCGTCTTATGGAGCCAAAAATACGGTAATCACAATAAGCCCGTCACCATGTATGGGGGCTCTGAACCCTTGGTTCTCAACTGGTGGGTTGTGTGCCTTCAACTTTTCATGGCGAGAGTCTCTCAGCCTCCCCCTAGGGCAGCACTGTCAGTTCTCACGCAGAACAGCCATTCAGAATATGCCGCCCGGCGCCGAGTGTCAGCTTGAGTTGGGGTGGGCTGGAGCTATGATGCCTGTCTGCTGTTGGGCTGGAGCTATGGGCACGAGGGAGCTCCATCCATACGTACATTGCTTGCAGCTCCATCACGTGCCTGGACCGGAGCGACGCCACATTCTGGCTCCCGTCACCATTACAGGGAGCGCAAGGGAGTTGTACAAGCAATGCACATATGGATGGAGCTTCATCACAGCACAGGAGCCCACGCTGAGGATCCGCTCCAGTTCTCGTAATTGCACCCCAAACACACCTCCCACCCACAGTTCAATCGCCTGCACCGGAATGCACGGTACCGCAATGCCGTGCGTTCCATTGCAGTACAGACTTGGGTCACCACTTAATAGCCAAGGATAAATGTGGGTCCTGAGGTTACTCAGGTTGAGAATCATTGCACTAAACCATTATTAACCAAGTTTCCTTAAGCTGCTCCCCAAAAGGGGGCAATCCAGCTCTACCCGCATAACCCCCCCAAGGCATTCGACAACTCATTTTTCAGGTAACATTTAGTAAAGCGGAAGGGTCCTCTTCCGATTTTAAAGTGATACGAAACTCAGAAGTTAAATCTTAAAATGCAAGAAAATGCATTCATGTCCCTGAACTCTGAACAACAATGTATCTTATTTGTGTATCACTCCAATCATCCCTGACACTGTCCTTCCTTCTGGAGGGGGGCTACGTCTGTTCCCCATGGTCCCTGAGTGTGTTGTAAAGTAGTCACCGCTCCAAGCTCCTCCCCCCGGAATTTTACTGATTTGTATTGAGATTGTAGTCCATCCCGGGGGGGGAGGAGCTTGGAGTGGTGACTACTTTAAAACACACACAGGGACCACGGGGAACAGACGTAGCCACCCTCCAGAAGGAGGGTCAGTGTCTGTGATGATTGGAGGATCTCCAGCCGAGTGATACACAAATGAGCTAAATTGTTGTTAATAGTTCAGGGACTGGAATGGATTTTTTTTCCATTTACCTCCTGAGTTTCGTATCACTTTAAGAATTTATAT
>NW_017307584.1:468651-477393 GCF_000935625.1 Nanorana parkeri | reverse complement strand
TCAGAAATGGAGACCGATGGACAACCTCATTTTCCTCTTCTAAGACACACGTATGACTTACTCGTGTGCCAAATGTAAAGCAGACCTCGCACTTCAGGCAACATCTGCTTATGAAATGCTGCATAAAAGATAACATATACTCACCTTTCCCCGACTTCCAAAGTGCTGGCGGTGACCTCATCCTCCTGCCCACAAGATGCATGGGTAATGATGAGTAACCCGAACCTTGCAAGAGGATTCTGCAGCATACGCTTCTCATGAAATCGGGCCGCTCGTTATTCTGCGAGATCCGGCTGGAAGAATGGCAACATCAGTTGCCACAGGCGGAAGTCGGGGAGAGGAAAGTAGATTATTGAACTTACACCCCACAACGTGTTTTTTTCTCACTTTCATCTAGCATTTAAGAAGGGGGGCACCTGGAATAAGTGGGCCTGGTCACCAAGTTCACCGAGCACCCCTCAGGGTGGTCACCTGTGAAGACGCTTCATTGGAGTTACTATATGAATTGTGTGTTTTATAAAGCACGTCAAGCTTGCATAGGGCATGCTCATCCAACGAACACATCGCAAGTACCTCTGAACAGGTCTCTGAAGCTTCCACACCGCCCTGATTAATGGGAAAAGCTCCAACTTAAATCAAATGCAAGTCCAGGGAGGATGCAGGAGATTTATGATAAGCACAAGACGTTGGCTCCTCCACAGAAAACCCATCCCCCCCCCTTAACTACTTACATCGATGGAGAGATCCAGTAACTGGGCCATTCGTTTCATTGTGATCCTGGTGTAATACTTTGCCATGATCCTAATGTTCTGTAACGGAAGACAAAACATGCCGTTAGGAAGACAGACAGCCCCCTCCCACCCCACTAGAATCAATGTATCACTGGAGGATTAGTGGAGACGGCAACCCTTGTTTATGGCTCGCTGTGGAAGCAGACAGTCAGCCGTAATGATTGCAGTGAGCAGCTAGGAGGACTTGTTAGGACATGTAGAAGGCCGCTCTATGCACCCAGCCAACATATACTGCTCCTTATGGACAATAATGCTGAGCACATACAAAAAGGAAGGCTGGAGGTGTTCATTTTTATGCCGTAAGGGAAGTATGTGTGTGCGCAGGGATTTGCAATTCCATGTAAACTAGTCTCTACATTGCTAAAGTACTGCTTTATCTATATTAGATGGCTCTGCACAGTCCGAACTACAAATACCACCCCGTTTCTGCATGTCTGAGGGTTAGTCACTTGAGTCCCTAGAGTACATAGAAGACCATCCATTGTGCAGGCTAATCACTACGCTTCCTCAGCTGCTCCAATGCTGAAGAGATTTGCCCTCCAGTATTTAAAAGGAGATCTATGGGGTGAAGGCTTTTCCCCATAGTTCTCCTTAAGGTAACGGGAGGACACAAACTAGCGTCCTCCCGTCACCCTAAGCTCAGTATACCGTGAGCTACAGCATCCCCATATACTGAGACAATTGTGCCGGGATCCGCCCAGCTGCGTGAGTGACAGCTGGCTCCTCCTATCTAGAGGCAGGGCCAGCTGTACCCGCCCCTCCCCCGTCCGTTCCGCCATAACATAAAACATACATGTTCCACTACACGGTTCTTCAGGTCCTTCCAGTGCTTTTCTCCTTCTTCAGAGAAGCTGAAGACGTCAGTGGCCACACTGTCCAGGGAGCCCTCCCTCAGCTCCTTGCCGTAGTCCTCGACCAGTGTGCTCCATCGCATCAGCTCCATGGTGGTGAAAAGCTTCAGCAGGTCTCTGGGTGTGGGGAAAAAAACAAGGCGACATAAGAAGCCATCTTTACAAATGACTAAGTCACATGACCAAACAACACAAATCCTCCAATACACAGGAAGAAATAGAGCCGGAGCTACTTTCTCTGATCATTCACACACAACCACGATGGTAAAACTGATCCAGAGACATGTAATGTGCAGATACATTGAGGGCAATTTGTAAAAAAATCAACAGTTCTCTCCCCAAATATTTTACTTCACCCAAAAGCTGCAGAATTATTTTTGATAGAGAGAAGCTGCAGACTGTCAGATTTTGATGTTGGTATTACTTCATTGTCGCCCCGATGAAGGGATCCTGTGCGGTCCCGAAACGTTGCTATTTTGTACATGACGATTGACGATTTGTCCGATTAAATGGACATCAAAGATATTTACTGAGTGCTGATGATTCCTGCTTTCCACTGTTTGTTGCACGGTGCCATCCGTGATTGTCACTGCGAGCACCAATACAAGTACTTGGGCCGGGAGCGCTGCGAGGAGTGTAGGGCTGCAACAACTAATCGACATAATCGATTATAATCGATTATTGAAAAAGTTGTCAACTTTTTCAATAATCGATTAATTTGCAGAGGGACTTACTATCTTCTACGGTATTACTTCTAAAACCTTTTTGGCTTTAGTGCCTTTTCCATGGTTTATATCTCTGTGAAAATATGAATCCCCGTCAAAACTCTGATGTCTTTCCTCTTATGGATCCTGAGAGCTTGAATTTTCCATGCCAAGCCCTTATAGACTTACTAAGCACAGATATAAAGCACAGTGCGGCTGGCTATAAACAGATCAATGTGAACGGGAAAGCTGCACGGTGATGGGCAGTTTAGGGTGGACCCATTGACACCCACTCACTTGTATTTGGGGATTTCCTCCAGCTTCTTATCAATGTTTATCCTGTGGACCAGGTCAGACTGCTCGTTGTCATATGGCGATAAAATCACGTAGAGTACGACGCTCTTTAGAGCCTAGAGAAACAATAACCAGATTTTTAGATTGTAAGCCCTCAGGGGCAGGGCCCTCCTTCCCATCTAGTCTTGAATTGTATTGTGATTGTAATGTCTTCCTTATATTGGAAAGCGCTGCGCAAACTATTGGCGCCATATAAATCCTGTATAATAATAATATTACGATTATAATACAATTATGCTCAATACTCCCCTGAGGAGGCTTATAGTGTAGCCAAGAACTATTTAGAATAACATTTTCACCAGGATATTGTGAATGAACTAGTGTTACGAGCAGATAAATGGGCACCATGTGATGACCTCAGGATCGTACAGCAGCAAGTCCTCACATCTACAGTGTGAAGATACTGAGTTGTGCATAGTCAAGGCCCTCCTTTAGATTCAACATAATGCAGATACTTAAAGTGACATTAAACCCTCAGATTTTGTAACATAAACCAATACTGTAATGTGCGCCTTACTGTAATCCATGGTAGTTTCCCTTCTCTTTGCTGCTCTTCCTTTTAAATCCTCATGTCTTCTCATGCTGGTGGAGAACTTCCCTTTGCAGCTGAGTGCCTCTTCCTGTAGTGCTGGCTCAGGTTGTGAACCTTTCACACAGACACCGTGTATCCATTCCAGAGACAAGGCAGTCTGCTGCAAAACAGAAGTTCTGCCCCAGCATGAGAAGAGATATGGATTTAAAAGGAAGAGCAGCAAAGAGAAGGGAAACTACCATGGATTACAGGAAGGCGCACATTACAGTATTGGTTTATGTTACAAAATCTGAGGGTTTAATGTCACTTTAAGCAAACTGCTGAGCGCTGCATTGTGGGAGTGTAAAGGAAGGTAGACCTTGAGAGTTGGAGCGCTGGTTCTGTACAGAAACAAGGAGATATAACCATATGGTGCATGCTTTACCTACAGGGGTCAGCATAGTCATTTCCTAGCAATAGGAAGAGTCCATCTCACCTGCTGCCACTTCTCGCTCTCGGCCTGGATGCAGGGGGTATCGTAGATGGCCCGGTAGTGTTTACATATGGAGAGATAGGAGCCTTCGTGCTGATCCACGTGAATCATGAGGTTGTAATATTTCAGCTTCAGTTCCTGTAGCAACACACAGTTACAATTTTCACGTGAACAAAATAGCAGCAAACATTTAACATAACTACTAAATTCAATGACGTAAGCAAGGGAAAGAAGGAAAACAAGAATTTGGGAGGGCTAAGTGGGGTCAAGAAGACTTTAATGCACTGTAGTAGATGAGTTGCTCGAGTTCTTAACTATACAGGGATATGGGAACTACTAAAGCCAAACGCACGCACACACCTAGATGGGGGTACATATCCTAAAGCTGGAGCAGACAGAATCTGGGGCAACTGTGCATAGTAATCAAGCAGCTTCTATCTTCTGCTTGTTCAGGTAAACTTTTAAAGTGAAAGCAAAAGTGGATTGGTTGCCATGCACAACTGATCCAGATTCGGTCTGCTCCGGTATTAGCCAATTCCCTTCAATGAATGACACACATTATTTACGGAATATAGAAAAAGCTGAGAATTCAGCCACTCCAGCTACACAGCTCTGTCATCCCGCTTTGCAGAGAAGATGATGGTACGATATTACCTCCCGGCCGGCCATTGCAAAGAAACAGCCGGTAGCTCTCTAGATCTCAGCGGGCGTCTTTAGAGGTCCGCTCAGACACGCCCCCTTGCGAGCGGGAAATGCCCGATATTTAAAAACAGGCAGCGATGCCTGTTAACATGTAAGCTTGCTTTTCCCCCCCAAAATTTTTTTAAAGTTACACATAAAGAATAAAAAAAACAAAACAAATGTTTTAAAAGTCCCCACCAAATACATACACGCATGCAAAGATGCGTCGGGGGCGCATACGTGGAAAAAAACGATTGCGCCCATTACGCCGCACATGTTACATATCGCCGTGAACGTCGCAATGAGAGCAATCATTCTCGGGCCATTAATCACTGATAACACTAAACTGATGAGCCGTAAAAGCTTTTCGAAGCGTCGCCTATGGACAATTTTAGGTATGGTAGTTTTCTGCGATTTCGCGGCCGCGCGCACTTTTAAAGCTTGACATGTTTGTTGTCTATTTACCCGACGTGACCCGATTTTTTATTATTATTTCCCATATTTTTGGTAAAATATAAAATGTTTCATAAGAATGTAAAAAAAACCAAAAAAACTTTTCTTTCCCCAAAATTTTCAGTAATTTTTCCTAATTATAGTAAAAAATAAAACCCCCAGTGGTGATTAAATACCAGCAAAAGAAAGCTCTATCTGTCCCCAAAACATGGTATAAAATTCATTTCAGTGCAGCGTTGCATGACGGAATAAACGTCAGTCAAAGTACCGCAGCGCTGAATACTGAAAAATGGCCGGGACAGGAAGGGGGTGTAACACCGTGGACTACAAAGCGGTTAAAGTCCATCAAATTCACTTTCAAACACCATTCTAGTAAAGACGGTTGACAAGAAAAAGACAACACCCCCCTAATAAGACAGCCGCCAATTTCTATTCCAAGTCTTAGTGTCACGCCATGCCGAGCCCTTACCTCAGTGTTGTTCTCCTGGAAAAATTTGGTGTTGATCTTCTTGCTAATGATCTGAGTTCGGACATAATCCTTCACTGCCAGACAAAGACGCATCTGTTCCAGAATAAACTCCACCCTCTCCTTCTTCTCCATAGAGCCGTACGTCTCCACCTGGAGCCAAACAAAAAACATGAGATGAGAACCTCCATCCTGGCAAAACTTCTAACACTGCGCACATTCCATTTCCATTTCCTGGTACTGGCAGTTTGAGGAAATAAAAGGAGTTTCACTGCAACGAAAACGAACATTTAAAAAAGGAGAATTCTGAGGTCAGGGCTTTTCCCCATAGTTCTCCTTAGGGTAACGGGAGGACACAAACTAGCGTCCTCCCGTCACCCTAAGCTCAGTATATAGGGAGCTACAGCTTGCGGTATACTGAGGCGCCGCAGCTGGTACAGATCACGACTTTACTGTCTGGATCCACCCAGCTGCGTGACTATCTAGAGGCAGAGCCAGCTGTACCCGCCCCCTCCCCCGTCCGATCCACCAGTCAGCGCTGGCAGATCGGAGCGGGGAGAGGGGAATCCAGCCCCTCCCCTGTCACGGCAAAGAGCTGTGACATGATCGATAGGTGAGCGAACGCCGGTATGTGTTCGCTCACCTCCCGATCTACTGAGCCGACCTGTGACAGTCTCATTGTCACAGGTCGGCTAGGACTATGAGGCTGAGTGATTTTCACTCCCCTCATAGTTCTCCTTTAAATAGAGCGGAGATGTTATAAATGAACTGCTTATATATCTAGACTTACATATCACGCACATCAAAAAAGGTGGACGTCACTAAAATACATTTTGGATTACGTTGCATCAAAACACACAACCCTCAAATTTGAAGAACGCTGCGTTTGGTTTGCCAGTTTAACGAACATTTTTTTTTATTAGTGTTGATCTGTATCCTCAGATATGACTTTCTTCTTGTTACCTGAAGCTCCTGCAGGATGGCGGCGGCTTCCGTCACATCATTGTTCTGTTCCTTTATACCTGCCAGGGTCTTTGTCAGCCGAGCACGCTCAATTTCTACATAGATCTAAAAAGAGACAAAAAGACACCATTGGCTTTACTGACCACACACTGAACATCCTGACACAAGTCAGAGCCCCACAAGTCAAGAGCCCCACAAGTCAAGAGCCCCACAAGTCAAGAGCCCCACAAGTCAAGAGCCCCACAAGTCAAGAGCCCCACAAGTCAAGAGCCCCACAAGTCATACATTTGGCAAATTCCAGGACTCTTCCAAAGTCCAGCAGCTTTGGTCCAGAGGAAACAATAATCCGCCCCCCTCCCATACTCGGGCACATGTGGGCAGTCACCGTATAGGGTCCTTACAACACATTGAAGACGATTGGAGAGTGGAATTATGTTGTTCTTCTCACCTTTCCCTCTGTAACCGCCCGCAGAGTGTCGATTAACCGCAGCTTGATAGGAAGGTCTGTGATCTCCTCCACGTATTTGCAGCACTGTTGGACCATCTTAGCAACAGCCTGTCACAAACACAAGAAACGTAAGTTGTGAACCCCGGTGAAGGCGATGGGACTGAGGACGCAGAATGGCTGCTGTAGAAAATCTGCGATACTAAGAGAGGAGAAACACGAGTTCAGTGAGCAGACGCGTCCACTGACCTGTTTCAGCTGACTCCTCCTCTTAGTCAGTAGCACAACGGTCTCGTTCAGCATGTCCCACTCCTTGGCTTCATAACACATCTTCACAACGGCCACCAGGATACGGGAAGTGGACACCATATCAGATGCCTGCACAGAGTAAGATATAACACAAGTTACTGCAAGGCAAAGAAGCGAATGCAGACCTAATCATTGTGTACATACTGCCTGGATTATGTCATGTGTGTCAGGTTCTGGCTACCTTCCTTTCTCACTGAAGACTAAAACATTTGCCAAAGTATAATGCCCAAAGAGGAGGCACCATTTCCCTTGAAGACCTTTGCTCATATGGGACAAATTAAATAGTCACATGACTCCCCCCTGGCATTAGTTCATATGCCGGGCCTAGGAAAAGCAAGCCCTTGTAAAATCTCACACAAGGCAACCCATGTGACAGCACTGGCCAAATCAAGAGGCACCCACTGTTGTCACATGAGAGGGGAGAAGCGAGTCACATGCTCCTCCCCATACGTGAAAGTGCACTTTATACGATGACCATCGCAAAAATATTGTATTGTGATGCACTTAAAGGAGAACTATGAGGTCAGGGCTTTTCCCCATAGCTCTCCCCAGGGTCACGGGAGGACACAAACTAGTGTCCTCCCGTCACCCAAAGCTCGCGGTATACTGAGACCGCCACAGATCCCGACATGACTGTCTAGATCCGCCCAGCTGTGCGATTGATAGCTGGCTCCACATATCTAGAGGCAGAGCCAGCTGTACCCGCCCCCTCCCCCAGTCAGCGCTGGAGGATCGGACAGGGGAGGGGGGGAAATCCCTGCAGGGAGCCATGAGTGACAGTCATGGCTCTCTGCAGGGACATGATCGAGAAGCGAGCGAGCGACGATATGTGTTCTCTCACTTCCCGATCTAATTGAGCCGACCTGTGACAGTTTCATTGTCACACATCATGAGGATGAGTGACAATCACACCTCATAATTCTCCTTTAAGATGATCTGTATATGATTTCCTGCAGATCTCAGCTCAGTGCGACCAGCTCTTATGTCCCCAGCACTGGAATGACACCGCACCGGCAGCCATACTGACTGTACTCACCGTCCGGGTCTGCTTCTCCAGGGACAGCAACGTTTCAACAACCTCCTGGAGTTTTCCCTCCTGTGACAATAAGAAAATATTTAGTACAATGTACAAACACAAGAACATAGAAGCCAACAGTGACATATACTGGGAGATCTGCTCCACAAACACTCCCCTCCAGACACAATCAAGGTGGAGGAGCTTGTGACTGGAAGGCAAGGGATGGGAAGAGGGGGTATAAGATGGGAAAGAGTGGGGGAGGGGGCATGGGAAGACGGAAGTAATGCTGAAATAAAATGTATTTTTTTATGACTATAAAGTTTGTTTTTGATTGTTCAGTAACTTTATATAACATTGTATGTTGACTTCCATGTGACATGAACGACCCCCCCGGGAAAGACAAACACTGCAGATCAAAGTGCCCCTCTACCTGTGAGACATCCGATCTCACGTCTTACTCCCCAACATTATTAGTATTTTTGTTTTGGATAGCGTGGGGAAGAGTTCATCATCTGTCAGGTTTTATTTTAGTTTCTGACTGTGAACCCATTGGGGAGATTTCCCTTCACTTCCTGTCCGGGTAACACCTGCATAAGAAATATTTGGTGTGGTTGTCACAGCACAGGACATCACAGACAGCGATAAAACATTGCCGTGCGTTCCAGTGCGATTGTAAAAAAAAAAAAAAACATGACAGGCCCCC
>NW_017307584.1:463249-468433 GCF_000935625.1 Nanorana parkeri | reverse complement strand
CCAAATAGAGTCCCGACGATGGCCCCAAAGCAGAAACTGACCAATGGCCACCAACACTGCCATGGTTGGGCAAGTTGTAATGCTCTGAAAGTCAAGACCTGTCAGGGGAAGCTGTCACCTCACTCAGTCTCTTTAAGGGGACAGTTATTTTATGTTCACCAATGGAGAAGGAGGGGGACACCCCAAGAAACCATGGCAGGAAGATCACATGACCCCAGAAACAGACAGAATGCCAGTACACCTATAACTGAAATGTCACTTTTTTTTGTGGCCATCTACACCACACATCCCCCCGGTTCACCGCCGCCAGCTTCTCGCATTCGGGCAGCCGCTGGTCCACCGTGGCGCTGTAGTCCACCTCCATCTTGACGATGCGGCCATTGTTGCGGTCCGTGTCGTCAGCCATGGCGGGAGAGAAGCGGACACCGAATGACAGCAATGAGCACGGGATGACAATGGAGAAACACGGAGAGGACAGGCACCGAGGAGGGCAGCCCGAGCGAACGTCACATCCGGCCGCGGAAGGCCCCCCTCTCAGTGACTGAACGATTTCTGTCAACAAGCTTTATTTACAATTAAACAAAGGTGACAAAATCTTGCGGGCGGGGGTGTGAGGTACTCAGGGCAGCCTACAAAGTTGAACTGTCAGAGATGTCAATTCATCTAAAGAGGAGTGTGTACTGGGGGTTACTACAGGCAACTATTGGTTACTATCAGCTACCATGGGTTATTATGGTTACCATATGCTGCTGTAGGTTATTATGGTTACTATAGGCTACTAGTGGTTACTGTAAACGAGTATGCATTACTGTGGTTTATTTTTGTTACTGTAGGCTGTTTTTGTTTTTTTATGGTTACTTTAGGCTACTATGGGTTCTATACATTCTGTAGGCTGCTATAAGTTACTATGGTTACTATAGAATAGTATGGGTTACTATAGATTAGTATCGGTTACTATGGTTACTATAAAATAGTATGAGTTACTTTGGTTACTAAAGATTAGTATAAGTTACCACGGTTACTATAGGCTATTATGAGTTACTATGGTTACTATAGAATACTGTGTTACTATAGAATACTGTGAGTTACTATGGTTACTAAAGAATACTGTGAGTTACTATGGTTACTATAGAATACTGTGAGTTACTATAGTTACTATAGAATACTGTGAGTTACTATAGTTACTATAGAATACTGTGAGTTACTATAGTTACTATAGAATACTGTGAGTTACTATAGTTACTATAGAATACTGTGAGTTACTATAGTTACTATAGAATACTGTGAGTTACTATAGTTACTATAGAATACTGTGAGTTACTATAGTTACTATAGAATACTGTGAGTTACTATAGTTACTATAGAATACTGTGAGTTACTATAGTTACTATAGAATACTGTGAGTTACTATAGTTACTATAGAATACTGTGAGTTACTATAGTTACTATAGAATACTGTGAGTTACTATAGTTACTATAGAATACTGTGAGTTACTATAGTTACTATAGAATACTGTGAGTTACTATAGTTACTATAGAATACTGTGAGTTACTATAGTTACTATAGAATACTGTGAGTTACTATAGTTACTATAGAATACTGTGAGTTACTATAGTTACTATAGAATACTGTGAGTTACTATAGTTACTATAGAATACTGTGAGTTACTATAGTTACTATAGAATACTGTGAGTTACTATAGTTACTATAGAATACTGTGAGTTACTATAGTTACTATAGAATACTGTGAGTTACTATAGTTACTATAGAATACTGTGAGTTACTATAGTTACTATAGAATACTGTGAGTTACTATAGTTACTATAGAATACTGTGAGTTACTATAGTTACTATAGAATACTGTGAGTTACTATAGTTACTATAGAATACTGTGAGTTACTATAGTTACTATAGAATACTGTGAGTTACTATAGTTACTATAGAATACTGTGAGTTACTATAGTTACTATAGAATACTGTGAGTTACTATAGTTACTATAGAATACTGTGAGTTACTATAGTTACTATAGAATACTGTGAGTTACTATAGTTACTATAGAATACTGTGAGTTACTATAGTTACTATAGAATACTGTGAGTTACTATAGTTACTATAGAATACTGTGAGTTACTATAGTTACTATAGAATACTGTGAGTTACTATAGTTACTATAGAATACTGTGAGTTACTATAGTTACTATAGAATACTGTGAGTTACTATAGTTACTATAGAATACTGTGAGTTACTATAGTTACTATAGAATACTGTGAGTTACTATAGTTACTATAGAATACTGTGAGTTACTATAGTTACTATAGAATACTGTGAGTTACTATAGTTACTATAGAATACTGTGAGTTACTATAGTTACTATAGAATACTGTGAGTTACTATAGTTACTATAGAATACTGTGAGTTACTATAGTTACTATAGAATACTGTGAGTTACTATAGTTACTATAGAATACTGTGAGTTACTATAGTTACTATAGAATACTGTGAGTTACTATAGTTACTATAGAATACTGTGAGTTACTATAGTTACTATAGAATACTGTGAGTTACTATAGTTACTATAGAATACTGTGAGTTACTATAGTTACTATAGAATACTGTGAGTTACTATAGTTACTATAGAATACTGTGAGTTACTATAGTTACTATAGAATACTGTGAGTTACTATAGTTACTATAGAATACTGTGAGTTACTATAGTTACTATAGAATACTGTGAGTTACTATAGTTACTATAGAATACTGTGAGTTACTATAGTTACTATAGAATACTGTGAGTTACTATAGTTACTATAGAATACTGTGAGTTACTATAGTTACTATAGAATACTGTGAGTTACTATAGTTACTATAGAATACTGTGAGTTACTATAGTTACTATAGAATACTGTGAGTTACTATAGTTACTATAGAATACTGTGAGTTACTATAGTTACTATAGAATACTGTGAGTTACTATAGTTACTATAGAATACTGTGAGTTACTATAGTTACTATAGAATACTGTGAGTTACTATAGTTACTATAGAATACTGTGAGTTACTATAGTTACTATAGAATACTGTGAGTTACTATAGTTACTATAGAATACTGTGAGTTACTATAGTTACTATAGAATACTGTGAGTTACTATAGTTACTATAGAATACTGTGAGTTACTATAGTTACTATAGAATACTGTGAGTTACTATAGTTACTATAGAATACTGTGAGTTACTATAGTTACTATAGAATACTGTGAGTTACTATAGTTACTATAGAATACTGTGAGTTACTATAGTTACTATAGAATACTGTGAGTTACTATAGTTACTATAGAATACTGTGAGTTACTATAGTTACTATAGAATACTGTGAGTTACTATAGTTACTATAGAATACTGTGAGTTACTATAGTTACTATAGAATACTGTGAGTTACTATAGTTACTATAGAATACTGTGAGTTACTATAGTTACTATAGAATACTGTGAGTTACTATAGTTACTATAGAATACTGTGAGTTACTATAGTTACTATAGAATACTGTGAGTTACTATAGTTACTATAGAATACTGTGAGTTACTATAGTTACTATAGAATACTGTGAGTTACTATAGTTACTATAGAATACTGTGAGTTACTATAGTTACTATAGAATACTGTGAGTTACTATAGTTACTATAGAATACTGTGAGTTACTATAGTTACTATAGAATACTGTGAGTTACTATAGTTACTATAGAATACTGTGAGTTACTATAGTTACTATAGAATACTGTGAGTTACTATAGTTACTATAGAATACTGTGAGTTACTATAGTTACTATAGAATACTGTGAGTTACTATAGTTACTATAGAATACTGTGAGTTACTATAGTTACTATAGAATACTGTGAGTTACTATAGTTACTATAGAATACTGTGAGTTACTATAGTTACTATAGAATACTGTGAGTTACTATAGTTACTATAGAATACTGTGAGTTACTATAGTTACTATAGAATACTGTGAGTTACTATAGTTACTATAGAATACTGTGAGTTACTATAGTTACTATAGAATACTGTGAGTTACTATAGTTACTATAGAATACTGTGAGTTACTATAGTTACTATAGAATACTGTGAGTTACTATAGTTACTATAGAATACTGTGAGTTACTATAGTTACTATAGAATACTGTGAGTTACTATAGTTACTATAGAATACTGTGAGTTACTATAGTTACTATAGAATACTGTGAGTTACTATAGTTACTATAGAATACTGTGAGTTACTATAGTTACTATAGAATACTGTGAGTTACTATAGTTACTATAGAATACTGTGAGTTACTATAGTTACTATAGAATACTGTGAGTTACTATAGTTACTATAGAATACTGTGAGTTACTATAGTTACTATAGAATACTGTGAGTTACTATAGTTACTATAGAATACTGTGAGTTACTATAGTTACTATAGAATACTGTGAGTTACTATAGTTACTATAGAATACTGTGAGTTACTATAGTTACTATAGAATACTGTGAGTTACTATAGTTACTATAGAATACTGTGAGTTACTATAGTTACTATAGAATACTGTGAGTTACTATAGTTACTATAGAATACTGTGAGTTACTATAGTTACTATAGAATACTGTGAGTTACTATAGTTACTATAGAATACTGTGAGTTACTATAGTTACTATAGAATACTGTGAGTTACTATAGTTACTATAGAATACTGTGAGTTACTATAGTTACTATAGAATACTGTGAGTTACTATAGTTACTATAGAATACTGTGAGTTACTATAGTTACTATAGAATACTGTGAGTTACTATAGTTACTATAGAATACTGTGAGTTACTATAGTTACTATAGAATACTGTGAGTTACTATAGTTACTATAGAATACTGTGAGTTACTATAGTTACTATAGAATACTGTGAGTTACTATAGTTACTATAGAATACTGTGAGTTACTATAGTTACTATAGAATACTGTGAGTTACTATAGTTACTATAGAATACTGTGAGTTACTATAGTTACTATAGAATATTGTGAGTTACTATAGAATACTGTGAGTTACTATGGCTATAAGCTCTGTTGGGTGTGATCCTCATGATCTGTGTAATCTCACAAAGTGATGCAGTCGTAGAACAGTCATAGAAGGAGTTCCCCTTTATATTAC
>NW_017307584.1:453593-462389 GCF_000935625.1 Nanorana parkeri | reverse complement strand
CCCATGATAAGTATCTGTGTATTAGGAATGAATGTTTTCCAAACACTTCCTGTTATGATAAATGTTTTTCCATCTGACCGCAGAAAATCTGCAGGTAAATTGTAAGGTGTGTGGGCACCTATAGACTTGAGAAGGCGGTGAGCGTATTACATAAAAGTTACAGTCACTGCTTATTTTATGTGACAAGACATTTGTATTCCATTTTTATGAAGATAGTAATTGATAGAAGAACATTCCGGTGTTTGCACTAGGGATGCACCGATACTTTTCGAGTACCAGTGCAGATACTCGGCATTTTCACGAGAACTCCCGGGGGTTGCTGCGGTTGCAGGTGGGACCGGGCTCTGGCGCTCCACCATTGTCCTGAAATCATTAGTCTGTATTGTTTTAGAAAAACTGTCACATGACAATAAACAAAAATGTATCAGTACTCGTACTTGTAAGTACTCGGCAAGTACCAGTACTCGTACTCGCAAAACTGGTATCTGTGCATCCCTTTATTTATATTGAATTTTCCTCTAGTCTGGTCTTGGAGCTCAAAAGTATCGGTACTCGTACTTGTACCGAGTACTGTACTTTGTATCTGTGCAACCCTAGTTTGCACTTACTGTGAGTTGAGTACTTTGCCATCATATAAGTATCATTTGAAGCCAACAGAAGAGCCTCCAATTTATTTTCATGGTCATACTGTATTCCAGTCTTGAAGGATTTGGTCATTTGTATACACGCTTAAATGTATTAAAGATTAAAAAACAAAATATCCGGAACCATTTGCTTGCCTGAGAGGAAAAGTGCAGATCAAAGGCTCGTGTTTGAAAGCCACAGAAAAGTGGCAACGCGTCGAGAATCTGAATTTTTATGTTTTGAAGGCATTATTTAGTGTCCGACCGTTAATTAGAATATCTCCCTTCACCTCGCAGAGACTAATGAGAGCAGACGCAAGAAAGAATGTCGGAGAGGCAATTAAATCGCAGAAGGTATTTCGGAGGTAATTATGCCTGAATTATTTACAAGTGATGAAAACATTTCGGCGGGGCCAGGCAATAACATGAACAGAGCAGGGATGTCGCCGTGCTCCTCTCGCCCGGAGCTGCGAAACGCGCGCGCCGCGGCCACAAGAGGGGCTTTGATGTTAACGAGCGAGGGAAATGTATTAAAAGGCTTTCAGAGTGATTCTGAAGAGCTGCGTGCTGCATAATTGAGGCTGCGCAGGACTAATGGCCTTTCTTTCCCATTCACTAATAACTTGCTTCGAACTTCCATAGCCCAGTATCAGCGCTCCCTCACAGCAGCACTTCATTGGCGTGGCGGGTGCACACAACGGCCGAGCTCGTCTTGCTCCAAAATCCGTAGTCACTCATAGAGTGACCCTGCAGAGCCCACCATAGATGCTGCACAGCCCATCTGAGACTGTCTATGGTGGGCTCTGAAGGGTTCTCAGGTGGGCTGGTCAGAGCTGCATCCCTCCCCTCCCTCCTTTCCTTCCTAGCTCATCTTACCTGCACATGTGGCCTCGTCTGCCACTGGACAGGCCAGAAGTGACGTCACATCACTAAAGTGACGTCACGAGGCTTCTTTATGACGCTTTTTGTCCAATAAAGGGACATTTCTGCTTTCAAGTATTGAGTGCTGGTGACTTTTTGTTTTTTACTCTGTGTTTGCACGGTGCCATCCGTGAATCGAGTCACTTCGAGCACCATCATCCTTTAATTGGCCGGGACTGCTGCAAGGTGTGCGGAGGGCTCTCTCCTATTTTTACATCACTAACGTGACGTCACTTCCAGCCAGTCCGACATCAGACGAGCAGCATCACTGATGGGGCCCCAGCTTGTCTCGAAGCCGCTGGAGCGTCAATGCTGGGGCCCTGCGCTGCTAGGGCCAGGCCTCCGCCTCCTCGCCCTTCACCGTCGGCCGATAGTCATGTAAGGGACGCGGGCGGGCCCCCCAGGCTGCCCGGACCCCTTACATGAGTATCGGCCGTACCCCCCTGATGGCTGCCCCGCACACAGGTACACATCGTCCCGCCTTGGATCCTCTAACATGTTTCACCCAATAATGGGCTTAGTCATAGGGAGGCTTAATCATAGAGGCGTGTGCCTGGAAAACAGCAGAAAATGTGATGATGCTAAAGGCATGCTGAGAGTTGTAGTCCCAACTACATCGTTACCTAAACAAGTGAAAAACCAGACAGCTTTATGACAAATGCAGTTTTGCAATTTCCTTTGTTAAATAGGAATTGCAGCCTTTTATGACGTGGGGTAGGAATGGCATCGTCCTTATTTCAGTCAGTGTAAGCTTCCTTTAAACGTCCACACATCCCTATAAAGACCATTGCTCATGGCGTTGCACCCTTTTCTAATAATGTGGCCACTGGGTGGTAGTGTTGTTAGAGTTATGACGCTTGTGTACTGCAGGTAGGAGCAAACCGCTCCATGTCACTGATCACTCTGTCCTGTTTTCAGGCAATGATTGGCATTAGTTGTCACCTGATGGGGGTGAAGTGTATTTGTCACCTGATGGGGGTGAAGTGTATTTGTCACCTGATGGGGGTGAAGTGTATTTGTCACCTCTCATCTTTGGGAAATCCCAATGAATGAAGGACTTGATAAAAACGTAATATATTTTCTATAAACACAAGATGAATTGCTTGGAATGTACATCCCATCTGTCGGCTTTATGTGTCAATGTCCAGTTCTTTCCTTTTCATCTCAACCCTCTCCATCTATTTCTATCGCTCTTCCTGTTTTCTTCTTCTGCTTTCTTTCTCTCTATTCCTCTCTCCTCACCATCTCTTATGGCTTTCACTCTCTCTCTCTCTCTTCTCTCTCCCTCTATCCTCCTTTCTTCTCATCTCTCTCCTCTGTTCACATCCCTCTCTTTTTCCTTTCCCTCTCTCCTCTCTTCATATCCCTCTCTCCTCTCTTCGTATCCCTCACTCCTTTCTCCCTCTCTCCTCCTCTCTTCATATCCCTCTCTCCTCCTTTCTTCTCATCTCTCTCCTCTGTTCACATCCCTCTCTTTTTCCTCTCCCTCTCTTCTCCTTTCTCCCTCTTCCCTCCTCTCTTCATATCCCTCTCTCCCTCTCTTCTCCTTTCTCCCTCTTCAATCCTCTCTTCATATCCCTCTCTTCTCCTTTCTCCCTCTTCCCTCCTCTCTTCATATCCCTCTCTCCTCCTTTCTTCTCATCTCTCTCCTCTGTTCACATCCCTCTCTCCTTTCTCCCTCTTCCCTGCTCTCTTCATATACCTCTCTCCTTTCTACCTCTCTCCTCCTCTCTTAATTTCCCTCTCTCCTTTCTTCCTCTCCCGCTCTCCTCCTCTCTTCTTATCTATCTCCTCTCTATTTCTCTCCCCTCTGTTATCTCTATCTCTTTGTGTCTTTCTTTCCTTTCTGCTCATCTTCTCTCTCTCCTCTCTTCTTATCTCTACCTTCTCTTTCTATCTCGTTCTCTCTTCTCATGTTATCTCTCTCCTCTCTTCTTCTCTCTCCTCTGTTACCTCTTTCTTTTCTTATCTTTCTCTTATTTCTGCTCCTCTTATCTCTTCTCCTCTCTACTTATCTCTCCTTTCTCCTCTCTTCTTATCCCTCTCTTTCCTCCTCTCCTCTCATCTCTCTTTCCTCCTCTCCTCTCATCTCTCTTCTCCACTCTTCTTATCTCTATCTCTTCCTCTCTTTCTCCTCTCTATTTCCATCTCTCTCCCTGTCATTTTTTTCTCTCTCTCTCTCTCTCTCTCTCTCTCTTTCTGTCCCCCTTTCACTTTCTGTCTCTCCCCATCCCCCTTGCTCTGTCTTTTCCCCACCTCCATTTTTCTTTCTCTATACATGATGTATATATAGCTGTTGTTGTGTGACTGGTCACTATGGAAATGGAGGTATATTCACTCAGGTCTCGTCTAGGAGAGAGGATGTAAATCCTATAGCCGGGGTTCCAGAGACGCGGGTGTCAGCACCTCTGTAACGGATTTAGTTTTGTCAGGCTGACGGTCTCCCGTGTCATAAATCACCTATTCAGCATGGTGGAGATGGGTTGGGAAGACCTACATGTGTGTAGATTACACACAGCTAAACGCTATATTTACACATGTAATGTGAACGGGATGACGTCTGACACTGTCCACTTAAATGTAACCTTTCACATCCAGGAAAGCCCATACCGGGGGTCACAGGACCAGGCAATCTTACACAAAATAATTGGACATCATGTGAGAGAGTTGGCAAAAACCAGTGAACGCCAATGAAAGTTGACATTTCGGTTTGTTATAATTAGCACAGGGAGAGTCTGTAGATTTCATTCAGGCTGAGCAGAGTTGTACTGCAATACACATACATAGGACTGAAGAATGAAGGGATAATGGGGGGGGGAGGAAATATTGGGGTTTTTTGGACTGATAACAATCCGGTGCTCTCTGCCATTCAGCGGAGTTCCTCGTTATTGTCTGTCTCCAGGGGTCTTCTATAATCAGGTTTCCCCTGAAGAGTTTACTGCTTTTTGATTTTTATAGGAAAAAAACAGCCACGTAGACTTCACATAATGAATTAATCATGCAAGCTGATATATATTCCTCTTTACAACACCTTCCAATCCTCTTCTCTACAAAGTGTACAAAGTGCATCTAAAACCAGTAAAATCCACAGAACCGCAATCTTAGATTGGTTTACTTTACAGAATGGAGCATTAAGATCCATTACCTCCTTACATAGTCTCCTCAGCCCCCCCCCATCCCTGGGCCGTTCCCATAGCATCCATGAAATACTCAGTGATTCCAGGTATGAGGAGAACCATGAAAATCCCGCTGCCAACAGAATAGTGCTAATTGTATGAACATGCGTTTGGCAGGTCTGAGTGCTGCCGCTTGGGTGCAGGAGGAGCGTGAGTAGCCTTGTGTAAGCCTCATGGTGTGCTTTAATCTTAATCAGTCTGGCAGCAGGTCAGCAAAAGGAGAATAAATGCACATTGCTAACGTCCCTCCTGTAAAATGAACCTTTACTTTGCCTAATATCTTCAGATTCCAGCATGTTTGTGACCATCTTGGAGTGTTTTACTTCTCTTTTTGCATCCTCCCTAGCAGGAAGTAAAAGAAAAAATCAGGAAGAGTGGAAACCCCTCATAATGGGTACAGCAGGCGGACAAACCCGGGATCTCAGCACAGGGATGGGGGGAGCCCCTCATAATGGGCACAGCGGGTGTACAGACCCGGGAACTCAGCACAGGAATGGTGGGAGCCCCTCATAATGGGCACAGCTGGTGTACAGACCCGGGAACTCAGCACAGGGATGGTGGGAGCTCCTCATAATGGGCACAGCGGGTGTACAGACCCGGGAACTCAGCACAGGGATGGTGGGAGCTCCTCATAATGGGCACAGCGGGTGTACAGACCCGGGAACTCAGCACAGGGATGGTGGGAGCCCCTCATAATGGGCACAGCGGGTGTACAGACCCGAGAACTCAGCACAGGGATGGTGGGGGCCCCTCATAATGGGCACAGCCGGTGTACAGACCCGGGAACTCAGCACAGGGATGGTGGGGGCCCCTCATAATGGGCACAGCCGGTGTACAGACCTAGGAACTACAATCTCAGTACAAATGAGTAAACTAAACATGAGATTGTAGTCCATCCCGGGGGCGGAGCTTGGAGTGGTGACTACTTTACAACACACACAGGAACCATGGGGAACAGACGTAGCCCCCCTCCAGAAGGAAGGACAGTGTCAGAGGTGATTGGAGGATCTCCAGCTGAGTGATACACAAATAAGATAAATAAGAGACAAATAAGAGTTTTGTGTCACTTTAATTACAGAATGTCTGGTTATCATTCAGGGAAGGAAGTATAACAGTAAATGAGATCTTAATCCGTCATCAGTGGTCAAAGCAAAGTCTTTCTGCTGAGGAGAAACATTTTATTGTGTAACACTTTTGGGATGTAGAGGGAACTTTCCTCCACAAGACATGTATTTTGTTTTTTACTTTTCGTCTTCCTTTTTTTTGTTGTCACTTTGACATCACGACTTTGCATTTCAAAGTGTTATAAATAGGAGAAGAATGCTGGTAACTGGGTGCCGTTCGGGACATTTTGGTGACTCTTACAAAGGGGCCCCTCAGACTGAAGATAAACTTGGTTTGTTTTAGACTTGGTTAGAATAATCTCATCCTGCTACAAGCCCCGACACTCCCGGGAATGCCGTCTTGTCAGTTCCTTTCACTCTAGTAAGGTCACTGTGATATACTAAAAGATTTCATGATAAATTGTCTGCATAATCATTTTATTTATTCAACCGTGTGCTGATGAACAAGGTAATGAGTGAATCTTCAGACTCTGCATGTTCATACTGATCTTAGAATTGCACGGTGTGTATGTTTCCCAAACTATAAATCTTTGTCCTAGTTTTTATGTGGCCTGCGGCTTCATTCTCATCCGGTTACCATGCTTTGCCCATAAAAATAGCTCCATGGAATGTCTGGGGTCAAACCAGATAGGTGACCATGTAATAGCGGGATACGTGCCAACCATAAACTCTCTGTCCAGCCATTGTGTTCCCAGATTCCAGCCCCACTGTCCGTCTAGCCATTGTGTTCCGTGGTTCTAGCTCTGCTCCCTGTTCAGCCATTGTGTTCCCTGTTTCCAGATCCACCCTTGGCCCATCCATTGTGTTCCCAGATTCCAGCTCAACCCTTTGTCCAGCTATTGTGTTCCGTGGTTCTAGCTCTGCTCCCTGTTCAGCCATTGTGTTCCCTGTTTCTCGCTGCACCCTCAGTCCAGCCATTGTGTTCCCAGGTTCCAGCTCCACCCTCTGTCCAGCCATTGTGTTCCCAGGTTCCAGCTCCACCCTCTGTCCAGCCATTGTGTTCCCAGGTTCCAGCTCCTGCTTCTGCCCAACCATTGTATTCCCAGGTTCCAGCTCCTGCTTCTGCCCAACCATTGTATTCCCAGGTTCCAGCTCTGCCCTCTCTCTCAGCACTGAGCACTTGTGAGAAATTGCTGTAATTGCGCATGACTAGACCTTACTTCCATCAAATGAAATCTGGTTGGTGGCTGGGTGGTACTGCGCTCTTCCTCTGCTACGTTGCATTGATAGTATCCTGGAAGAATTTGTGGAATCAGAATTTTCTCCTAGCCGTCCAAAACAATCAGAGCAGAGAGTCCCCAGTGTAATATTAAGTGTAACATTAGTGTATGTCCAAGGTAAATAAACACATTTTATATAGAAGCAGGATAGTGAGAGGTACTACATACAGGGAAGCCATCAGGGGGGTACGGCTGATACTCATGTAAGGGGCCTGGGGGGCCCGCCCGGGCCCCTTACATGACTATTGGCCGACTATGAAGGGCGAGGAGGCGGAGGACAGGCCCTAGCAGCGCAGGGCCCCAGCATTGCCGCTCCAGCGGCTTCGAGACAAGCTGGAGCCCCATCAGCGATGCTGCTCGTCTGATGTCGTACTGGCAGGAACTGACGTCACGTTATGGTGGGCTCTGCAGGGTCACTCTCAGGTGAGTCCTGCGTCCAGCGCGTCACTAAGCCCGGGGGTGGGGGGGGCGGTGTCCTAAAGCCGTGTAAGGGGCCCCAAAATTTCTGACGGCTGCCCTGACTACATACACTATCAGGGCAGGGAGCATTGGAGTCACCTTTCAGCAGGAGTGCAGTGCATAGTAGGAATTCAGTGATATACATTGTGCATTAGTAATGCAGCCTACATACAATAGGATTGCATTATGCTGCAAGCATCGAAAAAGCAATGTGAATGTGCTGTGCGTCACTTGAACGCAGTTAATGTGCGGAGGGAATGCAGTCGGTTTAAGCCGAGTGTACAGCAGCCTGACCTGTAGTAACATGTGGCTGTGTGTAGAGTGTGCCCTCCCCAGCCGGGGACCCCTCACCATCTGATGCTGCTGGTGTTTAAATAGTGTGTGAGTATCTCCCATTGGCCAAGCAGAGCACATCCTTCCTCCTGCTGATGTCACGCACATTGGGGAACTGAGGAGGCTGCATCACTGGGGAGGGGGCTTCCTGCAGCCAGCGCTGGGGGCTGACACAAAGATCGCTCTGCTGCAGAGTGCAGGCTCTTCTCTATTCTGAGCTCAGCCATAGGGATTGCTCTGCAGCTGGATCTAGACAAAGATTGCTCTGGCTTCTGAAGGACTGCTCTGCAGCTGGGCTCTGCCACAAGAACTGCTCTGCAACTGGGTCTGCTGCTGTCCAGGACTGGACTGGTTCTGACTGTACTCTGCAGCAGAGTCTGGTGGGGCGAAGGACTGGACTGGATGGGCATTGCTCTGCAGCTGGGGTAAAGGACTGGACTAGACTGGTTCAGGTCTGCAGTTGGGGTGAAGCACGGGACTGGGAACACGGGAAGCACAGGAACTGCCTTCGTGCTGCTTTCGCTTTGTGCCCCTGTATGGCTGCAGTGCTGTGATCCGTGGATCGGTTCAGTTGTACCTTCAGTACCTCTTATGATGCTGGCAGAGGTCTGACATAAGGGCTGGCTCCACTCATGCTCTCAAGAGGAGTCTACAGCAGGATCTTATTCTTCTTCATCTAGGGCTGCTCAGCCGCCCCCCCCCCGAAACTTCTCATCCACCCTGTTCCCCTCACTGGTCTCTCTGACACCCCAATACCATGCTGCTAAAGGAGTACAGGATCTGCATGCCCCTCACTGTGGAGGAGGTAAGAAGTGATCTCTGGGTCACTATGGGGTTAATGGGGGGAAACAATGTATGACTTGCATAGATGTCCTCTCTTGTCTTGCGTGCAGCACTACTAACCTGGTAAATGATTTGATGAGTAATCTAGTTCTCTTCT
>NW_017307584.1:452083-453562 GCF_000935625.1 Nanorana parkeri | reverse complement strand
CCAGTACAAAGTACATTTACTACTTTCTCATTGTGTGTCCAGTAGTAGTGATCCGTCGTCTGCTAGGCAGAGACAATTCCTATGTACAGTACTGGTTTGGATGAGTAATTATCTGGACAGAACCCTCCAGGACTGGTAATCCACTCGGTGATGGTGGGATTCTTCTCATCAATAACCTCGGCCAGTGCTGGATCGGGATCATTAGATTCCTATGTATTTCTTTCAGTCCCTGTGTACTAGTAACCCACGCAGTGCCGACGAGGGTAAGTCAGCTCTAGTGCTATGCAGAGATGAACCAAATTCTCCAGTATTATTAACCCCGTCAGTGCTGGGTCTTCCGTACTAGTAACCCTTCCATTGCTGGGGTAAGTGGTTTACTCAAAGCCTTCTTTAGCTCTTGGGTACTAGCAACTATTTACTTGCTGGTATTGGTCCATTCTTCAAGCACTAGTAACTCATTGTGTGCCGGGCTGAAGGTGCTCCTTCTGTACAAGTACTGGTGCAGTGCTGGGCCCAGGTCCCACATATCTGGGGGTAATAGGAACCCATCTAATGCTGCACCACAATCTCCTTTTCTACTAGTTGCTCATCTACTTCTTGGTGAATTATATTCCTCTAATACTGCGTTAGGTGTCATTATGCCCTCGTTCACACCTGAACGTTTTGAGCGTTCGTAGAGTGTTGAACGCGCTACAAAACGTACAGGTGTGAACCAGGCCTCAGGTGGTTAACTATCTAAAAAAAACTGCGAAGGACAGTGCAACAAATCAGCTAATCCCTTTTTTTATTTTAAATGTTCTAACACCTCGTTCACACCTGAACGTTTTGTAGCGCGTTCTACGCTCGACGAACGCTCTACAAAACGCTCAAACATCTAAATCCCATTGTATTCGATGGTCTCGTTCCCACCTCGGCGTATTTCCGCCCGTCCCTAACGCGCTACAAAACGGCCCACGCCTGAAAAGGTGCAGGTACTACTTTGGGCCGTTTTTTGTGCGCGTTTCCATTGGGATACAGCCAAGTAGACCTCGGAAACGCGCGTTTGTCTCGCAATTTTTTTACCGTGAATCGCGGTAAAAAAATGCGCGACAGACGTGCATATGCAATACGCCTAGGTGCGAACCAGGCCTATGGGTGACACTCCAAGGTGGTCACTTCTAAGCCCCCCCATTGCTGCCCCAACTCCTAGTGATATACATCATAATTATAATACAGGATTTATATAGCGCCAACAGTTTGTGCAGCGCTGTACAATATAAGGAAGACAAGGTGGTAAGGAGGGCCCTGCCTGTGAGAGCTTACAGTCTGATAATGTACAGTATACGGCCTGCTCAATGGTAAGTATCACTTATTCCAGATGCACAAATCAGCACCATTAACCCTGAAGCTGCTGCTTTGCTATGAAGGTGGTGTGCAGCGGTTGATGCTTTAGCCCTCACTGGATCATTGCGCTACATTAGCCTGTGTTAGGTAACATTT